>NC_041394.2:39055225-39355225 GCF_900747795.2 Erpetoichthys calabaricus
CTGTAGGACACAAAATGATTACGGACAGATGCAAGATCAGAAAATACAAAGCAAAAATAAGATAAAAGTGGAAATCTAATTAAATTAGAGCCAGTCTTGACCCTAAAATTTTCTCTTCTGCAAAACAGCCCTCTTTTTCCTCTTCTCCACTTTTAGTCACATTGTCTAGACTCAACACATCTGTGTTCAAGGTCACATTTATCTTACTTTAGTAATGATCATATGACCAAGGGTAATAAGGCTCCAAATCTTATAACAGTGTTATTGTCTAGTCACTCTAGGTTACACTGTACCCAGGATTCTATCTTCAAATATGCATCAGGAGGCAGATGTATGTCCTTTTTCTACTCATTTTTTAAAGTGCATTATTCTGTTGCCAATACTAGGGAAATTCTTGTTCATATTCAAAGTTTTTTTATTAACAGCCTCATGTCATTTGCCAAGAAAGGTTTTTTTTATATATTTTAGTTAAGACTGTGAGAAAATATATGTAAAACAAGGGGCTATACCTCCTAATTCCTAAGCCTTTCTTGTAAGGTGGCCTTTCAAGTTTTAAATGCTGCATTGTGTAATTATATGTAACATTTGTACTTCTTATGTGTGAACCATAAATTTGCTTTTGTTAAATGTCATCAGCAACAACTCAGGAATTCTGTTCTGTTCAGGTATAGCTGTAATAATTTTGCCAGTTTCACAGTACATGCTGATCCCATTTATATAATTAACCAGAATGTTAGTTAAACATTTTTCTTATTAACATAACATACAAAAGCACTAGCTTTGGAATAGATTTCCATTGGCTGTTGCATTTAATGCCTCTTATTTCTGAAAAGTTCCTTGGACCATAACTTAGTGCTAATTTTAAGCTGATTATACATCTCTCTCCACACTCTTATCTTATCTTAAATTCTCACTTCTTTTTGTTTGGTCAACCCCCTATTGCTTGCCTTATCAAAAGAGTTTTAAAGGTCAAGATAAATAATCTATGCATCTTTCTAACATAACATGCCACCCCATTAAATCTTTTGGAATAAAATCTTACCCAGTTTAACCCATGTGAAATGCTGCCCATGCTCTGTATTGCCTTTAATAATTTCTTCCAGTTTCCCTTCTACAAATGTACAGCTAACTGTCCAGTTTTTAATAAGAGCACCCCACTCACTATTTTTATTAAATTTAATGCTAGAAAATGTTATTCTGTCTTAAGACATTTTCCTAGAATACAATGATTTTTGAAAAATGTTAAGAGCTTAAATGCATCATCTTGAGCTCTCTTGAGTAAATGTAGGATTTTTCCCTTTTTACCTGTAATTTTCAAATCATTTAATAATATTTCATCAATATTCATTGTATCAACTAGGAGACTTTAGGATTCTTCAAAAATAAAGAGCTGTGGGGTAAAAAATAGAATTCATAAGTGATCAGATAAGATTCTAAAACTATGCCTTCAGATATTTTAGGCAACATTTAGATTATCTTTTTTCAACAGTGTTTCTTTCCTAAGTGTACTTACTATCTAAGAAAACGGTAGGGCTACAACTAGCAAGTATTATTTAAAAAAAAAGAAGTTTCTCTAGTCTTTGTTTCCAATGTTGCAGAAATGATAAGTAATGAATAATACTAAAAAAACATGAGCATAAGTAGAAGTCCAAATATCAGATTAGTGAGGTAGGATGGTTAGCATGTCCACATGGGCTAGAGCATAGGGGCTGTATCACCCGCTGTAAAACCAAACAACTTTAATGGTGTTGATGTTGTAGAAACACATAAGTAAGGCATTGCTAATGTACTGTAGTAAATGTGTAGTAAATGTAAACAATTTTTCACCTTAGCAATGTGCTTCTCTGCAAAGTATGTAAGGATTTCTTTCCTATGAAATTGCTTATGGACATCCTCATCATTCTCTTCTTTTTTCTCCTATAAACTACTGCTTTTGGAGTCAAGCAGTAAGTCAAATACAGCATATGTCAGGGAAACTATGGCACTTCCTTTTCATTTGGGAGTGTTAATGTTTACACTCGTAATGTGGCTTTCACATTAAAAATTTGCATTAATTTAGTAACTTCCGTTTCTTGAACATTGGCTTTAGTTCAGAGGAGAGGGTCACCATTTTGTGCTGGTGTATAGATAGATAGATAGATAGATAGATAGATAGATAGATAGATAGATAGATAGATAGATAGATAGATAGATAGATAGATAGATAGATAGATAGATAGATAGATAGATAGATAGATTGATTAGTTTACTGATTTATACAGAATTTTGTATGAGGGTGACTTTATATGAACACACTTATTTTTTCACAAAGGTCACAAGGAGTTGGAGCCCTTTCTAGCAGCTTGCAGTTTATCGTAGCAAACACAGTCATTAACCTTCTACACTCACTCACACCATGGCAGTTTAAGGGCTCCAGTTAATCTAAAGTCACTTTTTGGATATAAGAGCCACGATGACTCATGAACAAAGGGAAAACAGGAAACTTAACACCGAAAAAAAATGTTTTATAGCACACATCAGCTAACAAGAAACCTTTTCTCTTTTTGGGAAATCTAGGACTTTGTTATTGGTCTGTCAGTGCTACTTCGAGGAACAGTCAATGAAAAGTTAAACTGGGCTTTCAACCTCTATGATATTAACAAAGATGGCTACATTACCAAGGAGGTGAGCACAAATTAACAATAGTTAGGATGGAAGCAGCAGGAGTATTGCAGTTTATTAACACCAGTCTCATTTTTCCATAGGAGATGCTTGCAATTATGAAGTCCATCTACGATATGATGGGACGCTACACATATCCAATTGTAAGGGACGACGCCCCATTTGAGCATGTGGAGAAGTTTTTTCAGGTAACTAAATTAACAAATAAAAGACAGACTAATCAAGAACTTTTAAAGAGTCAGTCCTTGAGTCAGACTTGAAAGAGGTAACTTCTTGTCAGTAACTGTACAGAGAAGAAAAAAAGAGAACTATGGTATCACTGAACTGATGGCTACATGAAGCAGCCTGATCTGCACTATCACTGAAGCGACAGCATAGAAAACCAACCATTTCTAAGCACCATCAAGGTCTGAGCATATCAATAGAAATGGCACTTGCAGTTCAATGTTTAGATGCACAACTGAACAAAGTAAGCTATCAGATTTATTAGAGAACATTTATCAACAGGCATCAATTTAAGCATTTAAGTACCACACACAACCATCCTTATCTCTGGAATAAAGAAGTCTATGTTTGAAAAAGGAGACTTGGCCAATTGTACCTCTGAATATAGCTGTGTTGCTGTATGCTGCTGTCTATCAAACAAACTAAAATGATTATCATTCCATAGAAGTTAAAATGCTGACTGGATGGTGTGAATAACACTCAAGGATGAGCTGTATGCTGCATGGAACTTCCAGTTGCAATGTAACTGGTTGGATTAATCTGACTGACTTTAAGTCCACCCATTAAAAGTTTATTAATAACAAATGGGTTCTACCTAAACACAGGGTTAATGGTGGGAACTTAGTGATTTCATTCACTCCTGAGTTGCTCAACTTAAAGTACTGTATACATCTTTTACAGTCACAGGCCTACCTAAAGAAGAGAGTCTGTCTCTTCTCTGGTTCTACTGATTTCACTCAAAACTCAGTAAGAACTGTTTTAAAGATAGTAACTTAGTTCTTGAAATAACTCAATCGTTGAAAATAAAAAAGAAAGAACAACAATGTAGCTTTCTTTTTTTTTTTTTGTTTTTTTAGAAAATGGACAGAAATCGGGATGGAGTGGTGACAATTGATGAGTTCATAGAAACTTGCCAAAAGGTAACCTTATTCTCAACTTTTTTTTTTTTTTTTTTAAAGTCTGGTAGTTATAACAGCATGCAACTAACCCTGACACAGAGAATGACCACCACTGTTCATCACATACACAATCCTAGATGCTGCAATCACTCTTAAGCAGTGAGCTACTTCTCTTCTTCAAACCCTTAATAAAAAGAAGGTAATAGAGGCAGGAAAATTTTGTATTTTACTTAACACGCACATTGAGTTTTAAACCTCTGCTGCAGACTCCCTGAAGATATAGTCAAGAGTGTTCCCATTATTAGTCTCCTCATGTCTTGTATACGTAAGATGTCCAAATAGTAATCAAAGAATAGCCAGTAAGATACATAACTCCCAGTCTGTATTACTTATTGCCTTCTTGGATGTTTTTCTGCCAGTACCATACCATCTTCTACGAAATTTCCCCAGTCATGCCATGCTCTACTTCCCAGTATATGAAACCTCCTTTTTTCTAATTGGGTATGAGAGCTGACTAGTCTTTACTGTACCATCATGCACAGGAGCATAAAAGATATTTAACCATACTATACTATGTATAAAAATATTTTACAGTTCTTAAGATAGTACTACTTCTCTAACTGGGCAGAAGAGTCCTCTTTCTCCTGCCACTTTCCTTTGTGCATAGTCATTATAGTCCTCCAGTCTGTCCCCACTTTTGTTGTTCATAGTATTAGCTAGCCACACTAATTTTGTTACAGTAAATCAGAAACCTCACTGAGTAGAGGACATATGAAGCATTTAGTTAGTGGTACTTTATGCCCATGCTATCAATTCATATATTTCTTGAAATTTACACCGGTAAAGAAGCTGGTAATCTCCCATTAACTACAGGGAAGTTTGATGAAATACTAAATAATTTCTAGATTACAGAGAGAAAAGTACTAAAACAAATATAAAAGTTGTTTTATTTATGTAAACCCTTAACACATGTTTGAAAACATTGTATTCTGGGAAGATAAGCAATAAGATATTGTTTTTCTGTATATAAAAAGGTGATCTGGCCAATTACCTTAAGGTAGTTAGCTTAACATGTAAAATATGAAATTAACTGAAGCAATCATTAAAGACAACAATATATTGCAGCCACTGCAGTAGAGCCACTGGGAACAACAAAAGGCTCTGTCTGGTTTTGTAACTGAAGATATTTGTTCTTCTTTGCCTCTCGTCTTATTCACCCACAACCACTGCACTTGTGCTATCTTTTGTGCTCTTTCTCCCTCTCCTCTAGTGCAATGTCAATGTCTCAGTCCCACTCTCTGTCTCCCTGTATCCTGTCCAATAATGACTGCTTACTCATTGACAGCATCAGTGTTTAAATCTTCCAGAATAACAGTATAGGACAGCTGTTCTCAATCTCAGTCCTGGAGACCCACTGTGGGTGCAGGTTTTTGTTCCAACCAACTTCTGTTTTTAACTGGACTGCTAGCCTAATGAAGTGATCTGTTATTACCCAATTTCTTTGTTTTGGAGTCAATGTAAAAATTAAGGAACTAATTTTGATAAATTATTATTAATATGTACTAAGCAGTTATATGGAAAATATAGTTTTCACTTTTTAACAATATAGTCATCCTGATTTTCATTGTTCTTTTCCAGTTTTTCTGGTTATTTGAGCATGGGAAAGATGCTATACAAATAAAATGAATTATTATTATTATTTACTAATTAGTAGGTCTAATGCTAAAGTAGTTACAGCATTTCATCATTCAGTGTTGTTTTCCCAGGTGTCTGCTCTGTTTCTTTTTAATTGTCATTATTAGGATACAACAAAAGATGCAAGTTACGCAAAAAAAGGTCAAAATAATAGAAAACAAATGACTTAATTATTTAAAGATATTGAAAAAATAGAAATACTTTTAAATATTTTGTAAATGTAAAGATCATACTGTTGTGCTTTTCTGAATGTAGAATAAGGGAAGAGAAAAAAAGACTAGCTAATTAAATGAGATTGATTATATTCACTGATTATGAATCTGGTTGGAACAAAACCCTGCAGCCACAGAGGGTACCCAGGAGTTTGAGAACCCCTGCAACTGGATATCTGATTGCAGATGGGCTAGCACATTGTTTTTGGAAAAGGTTATTCTAGAAGGTCACTACAGGCATACTGTCCATTAAGGCTCAAGTTTTATTGGTCTGCCTGCTGCTACAATATTTTTTACCTATAGGTTTGATATTAAAACTGTGGCAGCTATACCATAGTAAACGTTATGCTGGTATAGTTGTACCTCCAGTCCACTGTGGTTCATATATTGATTATACTTCAACAGCTGTACATTTATTTACCAATAACATATCCAAAAATGTAACTTACCAATATGCTAATGAGTACTGAGATGAGACATAATAACAATGAGTAAAACTTTCATTTTAGTCCCTTGCAGCAGATCAAACCCTATCCTCTTATTTGTTCTTTCTCACTACTAGAGCTATGAGTGGTGGCTCTGAGGCTAAGAAGCTGCGCTGGTATCCCGAAGGTTGCCGGTTTGAATCCCCGTCACTGCCAAAAAGGCCACTGCTCTGCTGGGCCCTTGAGCAAGGCCCTTAACCTGTAATTGCTCCAGGGGCGCTGTAAAATGGCTGACCCTGCGCTCTGACCCCAAGGGGTATGCAAAAACTACCAAATTCCTAATACAAGAAATTGTATAAGGCGAAATAAAGAACAAAAAAAAAAAAAACTGTTAAACAACCACCACTGAGCTTTCCACCCAACTACTTTTCAGTTTGTTAATTGTACACACTCTCCTTTTTATTGTTCCTTCTTCATATTTACAATTTCGCCTACTTTAAACCAATTTTCTCCACTGTGCAGCACTCTCCGTTAAATCTACAACACACTGACTGGATAGCTCAGCCCTGCTAAAGGCAGTTCTAGAATTGCAAGTGGCCAGTGAAGCAGTTTCAGCTGCATCAGTGCTACCATTCTGCATACTATTTACACTACAACATTTACAAGGCATTAGTATCACTGGCTGAAATCGGGATTTTGAAATCTAGTAAGGTTGGATCTAAATGTAAATCATTTTTCATACAAGTTTGATGTGGTAAAATAAATATATTTATTTTAATGTAAAATTTACATTCAGACGTAACTGTTGGCTGATCCAAGTTATAGTTTGACTTTGGCATAGTGGTCTTTCATCAGCAAACCTTTGAGAAGCACTGATAAAGAATAACATTATATGGCCAAGCTTCATATTAAGAATATTTTCAGCAAATAGCTCCAGACATTTATCTGTTCTAATACCCATAGCTCTTGATACTGGAGTTTAGTTTCAATTATAAAAGTTGTATGCCTCATTATGCCCATTTCTGTTTTCTCCAAATGCTGTGGTTGCCACCACATGGAAAGGCAAGCATGTTAGGTTCACTGCCAGATCTAGATTGTCTGGTGTGTGGGTTTTTACACGTGAGTGTCCTTGTGAGAAAGAGTCTGTCCTTGCTGAGCTGAATAGGCTTTAGAGTTTTTTTTATTCACAACCGAATCATAACAGACATTTTTCTTTTCTGATACTGATACAATTAACAAATGAAGGGCAGGATGGGGATTTCCAGTCTAGATACTTGTTTTTAAGCAGGGTGTCAGTTTACCGAATAAAGACATGCAATAGTAGTCAGTCAAGTTACAGTGTATAAAGATTTTTTGATTATTTTAAATAGATCAAGGATTTATTACAATGCATACATAATAGATCAGTAAGACTTACATTAGTACATCTTATCGTAATCAGAAACCTTCCCATTACCCAGCTGTAGAGTAAAGAAAAATGGTTTTAGTTAATTAATCTCTCAGAGATGCTTAAATATCCAAAAGGTTAGCAACAGTTCAGCACGCTCATTGTTTTGGGACAATATTGCCAGATTTTTAAAAAATATGTTGAATTGTTTTCTGTAAAGTGATTTTTTTCAAATTTTAAGTAAAATAGGATGTTCTTTTCCAATTACTTTAGATAGCTTTGAATTCTTCCCACTGAGCAAATAAGTTGGTGTTCTACTGTAACTTATCATAAATAGATTATCAAGAAGTAATTACCCATTAATAATATTTCAATAGTGTCTAAGCAGGAAACAGTAACTAAACATTTGAGCTTTGCTTGAAAGCATTTCTCACATGCAGTGTCATACAGTGATTCATTTTCAGATAAAATGTGGTTTAAGGGTGTCCCACTTAATGTTTGCAGTTATTTATTTCACACCTTTATCCAACATGGCCTGCAAATCTTAGTTGCTTCAAAATTTGCATTAGCAGGTTAGGAACTTATTTAGGGTCGCTCAATGGTGTAGCTGAACAGGCATCCTTATGCATTTCAACCAGCAATCCACAATTTAGAACTTAACAACATTTTTGACAAGAACAGGTCTTTCAGCCCTTGATAAGTTAAACTGTCATAAGTAAGCTGCAATGTGAAGGTCCTAATCTTTACTTTCTATGACAGTACTAAATAACTTCCAAAAAACAGTTCAACAAGTGAAAAACAGTTTTGGACATTTTTTGTTAAAATGTACTCTTTATTGGGTTCCATATGTGGCATCTGTTGAATTGATTTGAATCTAAAAACTGCAACACCTAACTTCTCCCTTTAATAATTTTAAACACTTCATATGTATTGCATACTTACTTAAATAACTCCACTGGAATAGAGATTATAATTTTCACATATATCACAAAAAAATACAGACCTTAGAATTTGCCTATAATGCATACAAAGGGGGTTTAAATACTGCCAGCTATTTGTTTAAAAAAACAGAATTAAAAAGTATTTATCAAAAAAGTCTTTTATCATATTTCCTGTCTATTTTCTTTCTTTTTAGGATGAAAATATCATGAACTCTATGCAGCTGTTTGAGAATGTGATCTAGAGCAACTGCACCAAACCAACATCAATGCCTGTCTTCTCCATCGTCTTTTGTCACAAACAGACTGAACATTTTCTATAAATATTCACTGTACTACCCACAGAAATGAAACCATAACTCTTACTGATACCACCATCATCATCGTTGTCACTGAGAGAGCTGGGTACTCTGTAAATCATAAATATGTGCTTTCAAACGATTTTCAGCCTTCATCCCAAGACACCAAATTTCCGAAACTTTGCCAACCTCAGCCTCCCAGCCAAATCAGAAGAAAGCAACTTAACCTACGAGGAAATTGTAGTTTTGCTGCTAAATGCACACGAGCACAATTTACTGATAAACAATCATGATAGATGACGTATGGGGGCCAAACTCAAAGTAGAGCTGGGTGGCTACTCCCTGGAGATTGAATAGCACAATTTCAAGTTGCCAAGCACTTTTGGATATTGGTACGAAGGTTCTTGGAGTATTCCCATCCAAGCACAAATGTTTAAGGTTGTTTTTTTTTTTTTTTTTTTTTTAATACTTGATGTTTTGCATGTTTTCATTGGGGATGGGATTTAGGGTAGGAGTGATGATTTTTTAGTGTTCTCTGCTGTATTTCCCACATTGCAGCCTGGCACTTAGTCCACTGAGCACCTTGAAATAAGCTTCGTATGTCAAAGCGATGTAGCCCTTGAACTGCTCGGGCCCTGTTCTTCCTGCACTGTAGCCTCAGGCATCTCCAAGCAGCACAGCTCTTTGGGGATAAACAGATCCCATCCAGTGAATGATAAATCATTCTGTTTGCATTTATATACTTCATTACTAGAGCCTATAGAATGGTTTGCGGTCACTGGGCCGGTATTACACGGGTGGCAGCCATTGCTCTGTAGTTAATATTTATTTTTTGACTGATGCTGCAAACTCTGCAAAATATGCTTGTGCATGGGTCAATCTGGCATGGAGGTAGCTGGGGTGGCACTGATCTGAGAACCACACTACTGCATGGTAACACTCATTTTCAGCATTTGAATAATCGGAAGAATCAGCCTTATCACTTCAGGTGAAGTCATCTCTTAGTTAACCCTTTGTGCAAGAATAACATCATTATCCAGGGCAACTTGCTGACTGTCATTCTGTCTCCATCTCTATGCAGACAGATTTGTCATAAAGCTGCATTTGAGTCTATACATTAAAAGTTTCATAAACATCATGCAAGTTAGGGTTTACAAATCTATGCACACTTGATGAAAAAATCTGTAAACTCAAAAGAAAACTTTTCTTGGGAAGGTATTTTGCTTTTTAGTTGGGTGTGGCTGTACACAGAAATTTCATAACAAATGCTAATGATTTTGTTTATAAAAAACCCACAGAAATATCAGATAGTAAAATTTTCACCTCATTGATCAATGAATTTATCCCATTAAATACCAAGTGTGAATGACTTTCTGCTCCTAAGACCTCTTAGTCTCCTAATGTACAATTGAAAATAACTCAAAGTGATAATCAGAATTCACACAACTGTCATAGACTTTTACATGTCTGAATCCAAATGAAATTATAAATAGGCCGGTATAAAAGATACCAAAAACTGCTATTTTGTAAAGCAACTTTTAGTCCAAGATGGTTAAACACAGAACTATAGTACAAATGAAATATGATTAATACATTTGTTAGAATTGTATCACATGCAAGTTAAGTAACTCTCTCAGGATCATTCCATAAGTCAGACGCAAGGAATGCCCCAGAAGGCTCTATGTTTCATGTCCTACTTCTTAACAACATAAAAAAGACACTTACTTAAAAGGCTTCATGTTAAAATTATTCCCAAAGAAGTAAGCTGAAATGGAACGATAATATAATTAGATATTAGCACACAAACAATTTTACTGAGTACATTGCTGTCTCACACTAACTGGGAATGGAATTGAGCTCGGCCCCTGGGGCTGTGAAGGAGCAGCACTAACCACTGTGCCACCTAAGGCAATATTATGAATGCTTTCAACAAAACAGATATTTAGACTTTCATGAAAAATTGCAGGAATTTTATTTTTTTAACCTTTAAAAATGTATCACTAGCAATCACATCTTATAAGTTGGGGTTAGAGTCAATGTTCCCTCTAAGCTGAGTGCGTGAGCGATCGCTCACACGAATTCAGAGTGTCGCTCATACTTCCCGCACAATCGCTCATTCCGACGGCGTCGCTCATACTTATCGCACGATCGCTCACTCCGACCGTCGGAGTTGGTGCTCATAAATTTTTGGCTTAAACAAAATGTCGCTCATAAACAATGTTTTTTGCTCACTATATGCTACTCCTTAGAGGGAACATTGGTTAGAGTTACTGTCTAGATCAGTGGTTTTCACCCCTTTTGAGAAGTGGATCGTTTTTAAATTTAGTAACTTTTTATGGATTGGAGACAGGCTTTGAGTGACTTATTTTGTTGACATTCGATCAAAGGTCCTTCCCCTTTGGAGTTTCTCAGTCTTTTTAAAAAACACATAGGAGTGAGTTGCTTCCAGATTTAATACAGGATGTACAGCTTTTTGTGGACCAGTAGTAGACAACAAAAGCATTAATAGAATAAACACGCCTGGCAAAATCTTCTACAGACCAGTGCCAATCCATGGACTGGCAGTTGGGTACCACCAGTCTAGGTCACAAAATTCATATTTCCCAACATGTTGCAAATCTGTGTGATAGATAAAGAAGCTAAGCAACAATTTTGGAATTATCATGATATTGTTATTATAAATCAGTAAGTAACAAAACCACATAGCTGTCTCCCTTACAAGCATTATCCATCCTTTGGATGAGACGTTAAATCAAAGTCATGATTGTCTGTCGTCTTTAAAGATTCACTGCCATCTTTCAAAGAGTAGGGAGTATACTGATGTCTTGGCTAAACTGCCCATTACTGCCTTGTCCATTCTGGTCCCCTATTAATTCCCTGTCTCTAACTGGTTACTGTCTCCCTCATGTTCACCACATAATTACTAATGTGTGGTCAGCATTCCGGTGCAAAAGTGGCTGCTATTGCATCACACTGGTGGGTGCTACATATTACTGGTGATTGAAATGGCTTCCCCTCCCACCACTTTTGAGTACTGAGAAAAGTATTATATATGTATATGTTTAATTAATATTAGTATTATTATTTTAATCGTAATTGTGTCATGTTTGCATGGGTTTGCACCCAAACCATCCATAAAAGCTTACTGATAAATTGGTTCATGCCCACTCATGGACTATCACTTTGGACAGTGTAGGTTTATGCTATGTTGGAACTGGGACTGTTTTTCTGTGTTTACACAATTACATGCATGGATAACAAAGCAGTAATGGCACAAATTCTTGCAGGTGGACTAATAACATCTGAACATATTTTAGATAAGGTATGTAAACTGACTTAGTTGTTATGTAAATAGATTGAACTTTCAAAACAGACCTGTTTTAAATAATTCCCATATTATCTTGACAGCTGGGAACAGGCCCAGCAGCAGGGAAATAAATTACAGAGGGACATCCTAATTTTTTGGTTACAGTGTTAGTACTCTAAGTGAAACTTTGCCTTTGCAAACAATGCCAAAACAACTCCAATAATTGAACCTGTGCCACTATGCCACCAAGATGAGACACTGAACTTAGTTATAACAATAGACTGGTCAATAGCCTATACATCAACAAAAAAGTAATGTTTACATCAACCAGTCTTTGATAACCAATATATAATAAAATTAAATCCTTGTAAAATTAGGGAAATAAGTACATAACATTCATCCATCTTCCTAACTTGCTTATCCAGGACAGGGTTGTGGGGCACCTGGAGCCTATCCCAGCAATCACAAGGTGCAAGGCAGGAGCAACAACTTGGACAGGGCCTCAGTTCATTGCAAGGTGAATACACACATGTGCACACACAGACACAAAGTAGGGCCAATTTAAAAATGCTAATTCACTTAACCTGCATATCTATGGACTGTGAGAGGAAATCAGAGCACCTGGTGTATATCCACAAGGAATATACCTTGAGTATACACACTGGGAGAACATGCAAACTCCATAGTCTCTGTAATTGTGTGTGAGCACCGTTACCACTATGCCACCCCAAAGTCCATACCATTACAGTAAATCTGACTAAAAGAAGTTAAACATTAAAATCGCACATTCCTAACATATTAAACTGGACTACACTAACAAAACAAACACACACACCAATCATTGATAATAATATTAACCATAGTTAATCATTTATCAATAAAATTGTAGACTTCTTGTACTTGAATAAAACACTTTCTTTCCACTCCAGTAGTACTAGGGTGTTGTACTGTGTTAGCCATTATGAATGTAGTGAGAAGTCAAGCAAAATGACACCTTCACATCTTGCCTGAAGAAAGGGCCTGAGTTGCATTGAAAGCTTGCATACTGTATTGTAATCTTTTTAGTTAGCCAATAAAAGGTGTCATTTTGCTTGAATTTCCACTCCAGGAATGTAAAGAGTAAATTCAGTCGGCCTGGTTATAAATGCTGTGTAACAGTTCCAGATTTCTGACCAGGGTACTTTATGTACGACCTATGCACGTTCGCCCTTGTGTTAGCTAAACGGCAGCTCTACAATAGACCAAAGCAGATGTGCGAGTACAAGTGTTGATTAGATTAGATTATTTATTTATAAAAGCACATTTAAAACAACAGAGTTTGCACCAAAGTGCTGTACAAAGAAACATTAAAGTAAACACAATGCAAACAATCATGCAGAAGCAGACTAATAAGACAACCAATTATGACATCCACCACAATCCCATTATACATAGTGAAAGGCGGAAGAAAACAAGTAGGTCTTAACCCGGCTTTTATAAACCTCGATAGAGGATGAAGATCAGATGTAAAAAGTCAAGTCATTCCAAAGCCTAGGAGCAACAACTATGTAGTGCCCTGATCCCCACTGCGACTCGAAGCGTCTGTAGTTTTCGACACCAACGATTCTGAATTGGATTGAATAGGCTGATGAATTAGGTCTACGTTTAAGAATCGTGCTTCGTACAGTATGTGTTTAGAAAATTAGTTCTTTACTGTAGAGAATAAACTCACACATGTTCTGCTGTTTCAAAGAATTTTGAATAATAACAACATAGCAAACGACGGAAAATTTGAGACTGCTGTTTCTTACACCGATGCAAAAGCAAACCTGGAATATTACGTTAACCTTAAGGTCGTCGGTTATGGGAAATTTGGGCGAGTTGGTGCTATCGTTCACTGTCCGTGCAAATGCCGACTGTCAATTTCAGAATCAGAGTTTAGAGCAGTCTGTTACGTCTGGTTTATTTTTGTCATCTTTGGATACCTGCCTTTGTGGTTCCTCTTACTCTTTTCACAGCGACTAAAAAACAGCCGTATTAACACAGAGAATTCAACTACAGACAGCGATCTTACTCAATCGCCCATTCTCACCTTATAAGGTGCCAGTTTCTTAGGGTTGTGCTGCCGGTTCTCACTCTGAAGCCACGCACTTTTTTCCCGCCTGGTACACGGGCAGCAGTAGCATCATGGGTAAATCTGAAAACGGAGAATACGACACCAAAGCATTTGGAGCTGGAATGAAGACGGTTGGTTGTCGAGTGACCAATCAAAATTTATTTGGAAATGATCTAAAGGTTCAAAATGGCTGGAAAAAAAACAATGCAGATTGGTAGTTTATTTGCGCTTCTGTCTTTATCGAGAGTTTGAGGTAAGGAAAATGTACTGTAATATGTTTTAAATCGGGGAGAACTTAACCATTATGCAAGGGTTGGCAAACGCCGAGGAACCCAAAGTAGTTCAGGGTCCCACGATAGAATTCATTCAGTAACTTTTTTTTTATTTCAAATATAATTACACTTGCGATTATAGCTGTTATTTTCAGTGGCCGTCTGTCAATGTGGGGCTCCCCCGCTCAATCCAGACTACAATAGACTATTCCATGTTACTACCCCATTACCGCGCCGTTGAAAGTGAAGCCAGGCTGAAAGAGTAAACTTACAACATGACTAGGAAAAGAGGCTTATAGTGTAGCAGGGTCAATCACGTAACAGTATGTTCTACAAAAAACAAGTTCATGACAAGAAAATGACATATAGTTACCAAGGTACAGCAGAAAAACGAAAACAAGGAGGAAAGAAAAAAAGTTGCAAAGGTAATTTATTTTCAAGTACAATAGCCAAAGAAAAAAAGAGCAATTGGATAATGCGTTGCCACTCTCAAGAGTATCAAATACCCACCACCACTGCGCCATATAGGCCTACTGTACTTCTGATTGTAAGAATGAAAGCACCACCTTGCACAATCGGGGGTTGGCAAAGTATGACCTATGGCTGCTTGTAGAAGTATCTTAATTCTTAATACCTCATGTGGTGCTCTTAAAATGATGCTGCAGTTTGCATGTGTAAGCGTAGTACGTTACCAAGCGGTGTCATCCAAAGAAAGCAAGCTTTTGCCATAGGAATTGGGAGAGTCTGCCTAGGAATAATTGTCAATGTTTTAATCTGGTTGCTTGCCATTCTCATGCATGCTTTTTAAAAAAGAATATTAATTTGTGCGTGGTGATTTTATCAACGATGGATTTCGTTGGTAACGGCACCCTGAAAGCGCAACTTGGCAATCCTCCGAATACCGGTCCCAAATTATTTAACAACTCTTTTCCTATCGAGTGGACAATATTTAGGAGCGGGAGCAATAAGGTTAGTTATAACCAGCTTACTTATTTAAAAATATAGGTTGCGTGGACTGTTCGCCAGTTACTTGTCGACCTTTCAGTGGCGCAACTGCCACAAACGCAATCTTTTCGGCAATTATATGCATTTGCTCAGCGATAACTACAACATTTAGTTGCTCCGTGTTGAACCGTTACCACTAAGAGACGTTGCAGCTGTTGTGCTGGAATTAATACAAAATATTGGAAATACATCTTGCAATAAATGTTTTTTCGCGGCTTTCAGTGTAGTATTGTCCACTCGATAGGAAAAGAGTTGTTAAATAATTTGGGACCGGTATTCGGAGGATTGCCCGCAACTTTAGGTGTCCCTGTAGCTCTGTACATAAATTAACAAAAAGAGCGCCGTTTTACAAAAGTAAATGTGCGCAGGTTAAAAGCAGATCTATAGAAATGGATTATTTCCGTACTTGCCAGACATGGCAACTCAAATTGCCATCGTTCGTCATGAATTTGAATTTTGATTTCAGTACTCACGTTTTTCCAGCTCCTTTTGCTTTTAATGTGGACAACGTGCCAAATGTTTGGCAGCTGAAAGTAATTGCACTCCTGGGCTACAGGGCAAATTCAAAATAAACTTACAGAAGTTTCTTTTCGTGATTTCAACAGACTTTACATTGCTTAGGATTTTTTCCCCAAGGCTTTGCAAACATACTGGCATGGCATTATTATGTGGCATCACTTTCAATCGTGTGCAGTCTTTTACCAAATAAAATTGCTACAGGTAGTAGAATGTATAGAAGCGTACTGACAGATAATCGTCTTTGCAGTAAATCGTTCCAGCATTTCATTTGGCAGTAACCATTTGTGCAGAAGCAAACAGAGCAGTGGCATAAAATTAATGTTAAAAATTAATGTTTGAGCATTGCTCTTAATAGCTTTAAATAAAAAGCTTTATAATTCAAATCTTTTTTCAGAACTATTTTAAAGAAAATGTTTGAGATTAACACATATGCGAGTTTGCCTGAGTTCATAGACACACCTAGATTTTATATGGACCACTGCATTATTAACAATTTGTCATACTTCCAGAAATGTTTGTTCACCCCTGCTTTATACTAATAAAAACAGAAAAGTGTTATCAGTGGAATTTATGAGGGCCCCATTCCTATTTTTACATTAGGCTTCCAAATCATTAAATCTGTCTCTGTTTTAAATTAATTCAGAGTAATTATTACAATTTGTATTTTGTGAGTTTATTTATGAAAAATCTAAATTTCTTTATTAGTAAATGTTCAAAATACATAAATGTTGCACTCTATCATAATAATACCACATGAAAACATAAAAATATAAACTGATGCAGTAATGGTTTTTAGTGGGAGATTTTGAAATTTCAAAACTTTGTAGAGCATGATGTGTTCAAGATAGCTAAACAAAAATGTAATTGTCTCCACAAGTTTTTTTTGAAGATTAAGTGTGTCACATTTCAGCAAAAGATATTTCATGCGGACAGACAGACATGGCAATGGCAATAGGTGCTTCTTCTATTATATCTGAACACAACAAAAAGGCAAATACTGCTAGGGCAGAGTAGAACTACTCAATGCCTCCAGAGTCCTGGTTCAGTTCCAGTTCTAGTCATGTATGCAGTTTACATGTCCTTCCTATGTCTACATAGGTTTTTCCCCAGTTGCACCAATTCTCCTACCACATACTGTAAAATTGTGAGTATGCGATTGACTGATGCTCCATTTAAGGCTGATTCCTGCCTTATATTCAGTACTTCAGGATAACACCCCCAAACCAAAAATAAATTTAATTAATCCATAAATAAACTATTCCATGCTGAAAAATAAGGTTAAACACACACCCAAAGAAAACCCTAAAAAGAAAATGGTATTTTTTCACCAACTTCACTGGCCATCACATGTAATATGAGAGGATTGTGATGCCTGATTTCATATTGTATGACAGCCTAATTGTAAGATGCAGAATGTCTTCCATGTTTGAAATTTCAGTTTACTGTATTGTAGTGGACACAGTCTTACAAGCTGATTTTCTGATGGCACCATCAAATTTCCCAAAATTCATTGTGCAGCATCTGCAGTGTGAGTGTGCGCATAGCTACAATAACAATTGCATGTCCCAGAAGGTCATGAAAGCATTTCATTACAACATGAAAAAAATGAACACCATGTTTTAAAGTGACAGTACTTTAACAGGATTTGAATTTGACTTTTTTATGAACAGTTATAACAGCAGTGAAAAATGATTGATATTGCATTTCAGTATGTTGTAGTATAGTGGCTGGACATTGTACATTGAGTATTGCTGTTGTCATGCTAATTATCATCTTTTTGATTTCAAAACCTATCACATAGCAACACACATGCAAATAAATGGCCAATGACAAAAACATTTATGGAAGAACCTGAAATTAACACACAATGGTAAATTGCATAGATTATGTACCTCCTGTTCTCTCTGTAAAATCGCCAGACCATATTGTGTGCACCTTCCCAACTATCTGCATGTCCAGTTGTGCCTTTTTCTTTTCTTTATAGTTTCACAGTACAGCATGAGTCAGTATTGCAGCTCTTTTCTTTGTTGACATTTTGAGAACCCTGTGGCCATACTGTTTTTTGGAATGAGTAAAGCTTTATTGTAGAATGACAATGGGTAAAACTGTCTTTTGGGGCCATGTACACATATAGGCTGAGCACCCATATCATAGCGTGTCAATCCAACCGAACATGCTCATACAGTTGGAGCACATACAAGAGTGGAGACTCCATCATGCAGTGTGAGTAGTTGCTTGATCACACAGTGTATGCCCAGACTTAGAGTAGTTGACAAGTGCAGAATTAACTAAGGCAACGTTGTAGACACTATTCTGTGCTGCTGCCTCCTAGCTCTAAATTTATACATTCAAATTTTGTGCCAGGCAGTATCTGTTTGCAATTTGAACTTAATCTCTTGTGTTCATGCGAGTTTTCCTCACAGTTTAGATTAATTGACAACACTTATGAGTTGACTCATTATGAGTCAGTGTGTCCAGCAATGAAGTATTTGAGTACAGTGCCTGGTCCTTTTGGTTGATAGGCTCTCTGTCTCCTCTAATTCTAAACTGGATTACACTTTGAAAACTGAATATTGATGGATTAGCAGAATACTTGCTGCATGTTTTATTGATGAAACATATTCAACCACCCACATTTTTTTTAAATAGGTCACCTTGTCTAACACACCTTTCAAATGTAATAAAGCTTGGAAGTGGGTGTAGCTATGATCTTCATCTCATAAACATGCAAAAATGTCCTCCTACTGCTGTACTGCAATGAGACAAAATTTGGAAACTATGCTCATTCTGCCTCAAATAATACCCATGAGCCAGATGTCCTCCTAGGGTTGTAATTCGGCTTCCTGTATCTAGTTGGATTCTTTAGAGCAGTACACTAGCGCAGCAGATAGGATTAAACCTCAATTTGATCTACATGCATGTACAGGCTTTCTCTGGGGATTTCTAGTTCTATTTCCTCTGAAAGTGTAAAGAAATGCAGGTTAATTTGCCACATAACAATGGGTTGGTGCAGGTCAGTTTGGACTAAAATGGAGTAATATTACATATGAGATTGGTTCTTGCTTTGTAAAATCTATTGTAGGTTTCTACTGTACTTTACTGATCAATTATATTAAAAAAAAAATAGGATTACAGTAAACCACAAAAAGTGACTTATAATGTGTGACTGCATGCTGTCAAAATACTAAGCACATCCTTTTATTTTTTTAAAACTTGCTTTGCCAGTTACTTTGCCTATTATTGGGTTGCAGGGGACAACAGCAGACAGTTCTGTATGGGGTATGAGTCCATCGCGCACAGTATTTGCATGCACACACTCACTCATTCGACATGCGTGACAGTAAGATGTGAGAGTAATAATAATAATAATTCTTTACATTTATATAGCTCTTTTCTCACTATTCAGAGTGCTCTCCACACAAGGAGGACCCGGGAAGCGAACCCACAATCTCTTTACTGCAAAGCAGTATAAACACTCCATACAGAGGGGCAGCTGTGCCACTATTCTAGTAATGTTACTGCAAAGTTGCAAAGTAGTTATTTACAGCTGTGAGATCATTCCACTATAAAGTGTGAGGATACATACAATATTACAAAGTGTTAGGATAAAAACTGATGTTTGAAAAAGTTAAAAAAAAATTCTATTATTCAAGTGGATGTGCTTCAATATCTGCCACCGTATTGTTTTTAAGTCTCTCAGGAAATTCTAAGCTGTCATATGGTAGGGAATGATATCTCCTGCGTTTTGCAAGAAATGTGCACTTGCATCCATTTTATTAGCATTTCAGAATACCAAAGTATGCAGTTTATTTCTGGCTCCAGTGAATATATCATTGGCGTTTTGCAGCCTGATTGAGGAAAAGTACATTTTTTATTCCTTCAAGTCTGATAAATTAGACATGATAAAATAATCTAATGAACTTCCCATTCTGCAGAAAAGGTTAAAAACACAACAATTGTTTTAAGTTTTGCCTCTTAAAAATTGTTGCTGATTTACAAAAGACAGATTCAAGCTTGACTGTATTACTTAGGATATTGGAGAAACATGATATTAACTTTGTTTGAATTTTGTGTGCTTAATCTCCTAATAATTGAGCTAAAAGTGTTTTGTTGCTGATTTTAATTTTTACTCCTCATCTGATGCTTTTCGTTTCAGTGTCAAATAATTGTCAGCCAGTACCGGTGTACTGCACTTGCCCTGATGACCATTTTTCTATCGCTGCAATGTTCTGGTGAAACCTTTCATCATATTAGTCACTGACTGCACCAAGATTAGCAGGGACATGTTGCACTTGGTGGTTTTGTACACTTCAAAAATGTTGTTAACAGCTGCAAGAAGATTGGTGCTTTGTAGTTGCAAAGAAATTTCTCAACAATGTACTTGAATGCCTTCCATGCCATTTCCCCCAGTCCCACTAGCTGGCTAATCTTGTCATCAGTTATTCATGATAACATCTGTCCCAAATATCGAATTCACCTTCTTTATTCATTTCTTCACAAAATGTTTCATCAGTCCAGGTTTTATACGAAAAGGAGGCAAAAATGTCTTTGTTAGGTAGACAAGTGGCTTATGCGCCACACTTTTTTGCC
The DNA here is from genome assembly GCF_900747795.2 of Erpetoichthys calabaricus. Lineage (NCBI taxonomy): Eukaryota > Metazoa > Chordata > Cladistia > Polypteriformes > Polypteridae > Erpetoichthys > Erpetoichthys calabaricus. The sequence goes on from NC_041394.2 coordinate 39,075,755, forward strand.
CTGGAGCAGTCAGTTCTTTTGAATATCATGAGACTCTTTAACACGCTTGTCCCTTTTGCCATACTTGGTATATCCAAGCTGCTTTCTTAGTAGCAGGGCCACTGCTTTTAGATCACACAGATGTTAAAGTTGTAGTTGTAATGTATATGTATACTTAAGAAGGGAAATTACAAAAATAGAAGATTGCAAAAAAAGATACATGATAGGAAAATTAGTAGGTGAATTAGGTAATGAGAAGGCCAAAATCCGTAAGATACACCTGAAAGTGTTCAGCAAGCAAAATGCTGTCAAGTTAAAACTGAGCCTGTGAGGTTTGAGACATTCAATATTCATGTACATAACTTCAAATGTCTTAAGTTTGTTTCCTCACAGCTTTTCACTTTATTTACTAACATTAAATTACCAATGAATTACTATAAATGTTTAAACTTCTAAATAGTTTGAAGTCATTTTAGTATATTTGTGTAGCCTCCACATTCTTCCAGGGTTTACTTTTGGAGTTTCTTTGTAAGACTGAACGTTTCATTTACATTCCAGCACAAGTTGTTCAGTTGCTTTGCCTGGAATAGGGAAGGAATGGGTTATATAAAAACATGATGGACTTAAGTCTCCACTTTGGATTGTTTCTGGTATTACCATCTCTGCTGAAAAAAGTTCATTTTGGTTTCCAATAATCTCCAGTAATCTCAAACTGGTGACATCAGTTTCAGAAACACATGGATGAATCAATTTTGTGTAAATGCACTCAATCATTTCTTTTGGATCATACACAAATTATGGAGCTAGTAATTTTTTATTTATCCCAAAGATGCACTCACTATTGTGATGGACCAACATTAATAAGTCGCATTGTCCGATTTAAGATCTTGAAGAATTTCAGTTTTGTACTCATTGCATTGTGAAGGTGGCAGCTTAAATTTCATACATATGATTTTCAAAAAATGCCAGGACTCTGTCTGCCAGTCATTAATCCATCCCAATTACTTAACCAGCTTACTACATTTGATGCTTATGGATTGCATGTGTGTTCCGTGTGACAGTTAGCCCCACAGAAGCAATTTTTTGAACTTTCTTAGTTGAACTTGAAGATGTGGACAGTCAATTGTAGATCTCGCACCTTGATCACCCCTTCCATCTTTTATTCACTTTATATGAGCGGTAATTAAAAAATGCATACACCTAAGGCTAAGGTGTGGCCTTGAGCCATAGTGGGTAATACAAGGAGGAGATGAGGAGCTCAGTATACAAGCAAACTCTACAAAGTACTGCCCTGCCAGTTGCTATTTGTTCTCAGGAGGGGAAAGCAGGAAAGTGCTGGTCACAACCTGCTCCCATTTCAAACAGAACTTGCCATGAACTGTGTCTTGTTTCGAAAAAGATGTTGATCTTCTTTGTGAAAGTGTATGGAATGTAGAGGTGAAGTAATATCAACAATTTCTATACACACACATATTACATATATATATATATATATATGCAACATAGTGACCAAGTCCCCTACAACAGATCAGATGTGTGCTTGTATGACAAAGGTAGAGTTTCTCAAATTCATGTTTAACTTTGGCTGTGTCTTCTACCAGTAAAGTATTCCCTACACTTGCATGCTGACTTCTTGAGTGGCCATGCTTTTTGTTGGTCAGTTGCCTCCCCAAAATTCACTGCCACTATAAAGACTTCTGTTGCCTCTGGCTGCCACCCCATTAGGTGATAATCTGTAACTGTATATTTTAATAAAATAAAAAGGCTAATTTCCTGTTGTCGTTGTTATGGTCTTGTAATAAATATATATATATGTACATTAATGCAAAATGTAAGGACAGAAACATTTGATTTTCAATGAAAGGAGTTGCATAGTTTGTGTTCCTTCTACAGAGTTTGGAAGTCTGCATGGATATTGGCACAGGTTACTTATAAGCAAGTTCTTTTTTTTATCCCAAAGTTCAAAAACGTTCTACTGGCACTGTATTTGTGCATCAAAAGGTAATGGTAAATTGGATAGAGTGGTCTGAAGTTACATAACATCAGGCATTTCTGGTGGAACATAGTGATGTAAGAGTTTGCATACAGACTGGAACATAACAGTATCCAAAATGCTTCTAAGAGAAGGTGAATCGCCTCATGTACAGCACTGTTGGAAAATGGGATCTCATTCCAGAATTTACTGCTAGATTCAATCCTGGTGACCAAAAAGACTATGGTTATGATATATAATTGCTTTAAGCTTCACATGTTACAAGGAAATCACACGTTCTTTGCATTAGATACTGTCATTTCAAAGGCACCTTGCAGTAAGGATGAAAAGCTGCAACAACCATGGCTGAAGCTGATCTATCTACATTAGTAAATAGTGCTGACTGTATCTGACAGGGTGTAAAGATACCTCAAAGCAGACTTTGGCTAACTTAAAAAGTGGTTTGGTCCCATCAATTTTACTGTGGTATGCTTCTCTTTAGGGTTTAATGAACTGTTCTCCAAGGAAACTGCCTGGCCTTGACAATGACTGAAAACTTTGATTTCTAAAAAGAACCTGTGAGCTGTGTATTATATTTCCTCACATCCCTATGACTTGATAAGTATGCGGACAGGAGACTCTAAATTCACCTGGAAGTGCAAGTGTGCACTACAGTGAACTCTGTGTTGCTGGGATAGGCTCAGATTTTCACCAACCTTACAATTAAAAGGTTTCCATGCTGGATAGTAGCATGCTGACTTTGAGGATAGCATTGCTTCTTTACAGCACCAGTGTCTTTGGTTCCAGCTGCAGCCTGGGCTCTTTGTGTGGAGTCTTCATGTTCTCCCAGTTCTTGTGTGGGGAAATCCAGAGGACACTGAGAACACTCATCCCAAATATGTGGAGAATATCTTGATTGTGTGGACTACAACAGAGTAGCTGCCCACTCCTGAACTGTTTTTCTGCATTGTTCCTGATGCTAACGGACAGGTTTCTGACTGTACATGACCCTATAGTACAAAATGGATGCATTAAGAGATGCTAATTTCTTAGGTCATGCACATAAAACTAGAATAGAGACACAATGACACAGGATAAAAAACTTCCACCCCCCCAAGGAAGAGACTGAGTTAAAACAACATTGACCTACCAAATGTTCTACTAGCATCATAATGATTATAAATATTATAATTTAAGCATAAGAACAAGAACATCCATGTCTGTTAACCTGAAATAACCCTTTCCACAAACACCTCTAACAATCAACAGTTTCTCTCATTTACCATTAACCAGGAATGACCCTTTATGCAAACACCTCTAACAATTAACTTTCATTTACCATGGTTTTGCAAAACTTGTGCTTGCTTTGGGTTGGACTGACTGCCTGGAATCCCAGTCTAGGTACAATACCCAATGTATTTCTTCAATGATGATTTAGGAAGGCCCAGTTTGATTTAAACAAACTGACATTACATACACATATACCAACACCCACCTACACAGTCTTACTGTTTTGAAAAAACAAGAACACACATTCTCATTCCAGGTGGGATGCCGAATGGCAGGTACAGCAGCCCTAACTCTGACACAGACAGGCAGGACACTAATTCTAGTCCATACAGCACATAGTTTATTTACACAGTCCAGAACAAATCTGCAACACAGTCCCTTCTTTCATCCAGTCCTTTCACCTCCACTCCTCCTTACGAGCTCCCGCTACCTCCTCCGGACTCAGCCATTGAGTGGTGGTGACTGGCTCCTTTTATAGGGCACCAAGAAGTTGTCCAGGTGCCAAACGAGCTTGTTCCGGCAGCACTTCCTGGTGGGGTGATATTGCTGCCAAATAGTGCCCTGCAAATGTCAATGCGCCCCCTGGCGGTGGCCACAGGCCCCAGCAGGGTTGAGCTTCTATGCTCATAACCCATGGCCCTGCTGGAAGCCAAAGAGGTCCGCCCTCTCCCCCGGTCCTTCCATGGTCAGGCCGTCCCAGCCGGGTAAGGACCCCGGTCATTCGTCACACAGGTTACCTCAATTCATTGCGACTGTGCTGAACCTTTACTGCCAGCATTGGGAGGAAGACAAGAACACACCAGTTCATTTGCAGGGCACAAGCATACATAAATCCATACTTGCTCACTTAGGGGCCTATTTGTTTTTAGAGTTGCCAGTTAAACAAATTTGCATGCTTTTTTGGTTTGGAATAAAAACTGAATCATACCAGAAGGAAACCCCATGCCAACATGGACAGAATTTACCACTTTCAGGAAGATATTAAACACATGTGGAATTTGAACTCGGCAAACAGGATCTATGAGGTAACATCACAGATCACTGCATCGCCATGATCAAAATTCAGCAGTTAAGAATGCAACAAAAAACAGCTATATTTAAGTAATTTATTAATTTTAATAAGAACATTAAAATACAACTCTTTTTCATCTGTAATTTCAAATATGAGCAAAAGAGTGAAGTGCTCAAGTCAGACAAACCACCTGAAAGAGTGGAAAAAGTCAGAATTCAAAAGACCAAGATTAGCATCAGAAGTAATGGGAAATTGTGTTCAACATGAGGAGTTTTAGACGACACAAACATTTCCACAGAAAGGTGGAATGTGGTCAGAAAATTAAAAAAAAAAAAAAAACAGTAATGTCAAAATGGCAGGAAAAATGTTAATGCTAAACATGTTATTTGGTCACCTAACTACAGACAGAGGCTGCGAAGGTTAGCTTAGGAAAATGAAGAAAATGGATTTGCACCAACGGAATGCATGATAAGCACAAAGAGATATTCTAGCATACCCCTTATTGAAAACAAATCAATAAGATAAGCACTCTCCCTCTGGCATCAGAAGAGGGATTTCTATTGCTTTTAACACACGATCCAATCCCAATCCTAGTTGGAAAAAGAACAACTTTATTTTTTCTCAGAGACGATGCAAGACAAATTTGGCAGTCATGGAAAGGACTGGTGCTCCAGTGGGAATGCCAGGGAAAGGTCCTGATGATCCAGCAATGTCCACATGTGAATATGGGAGTGGCTTGTCAGAGTTGATGCCATTCTGTAAAGAGATTATAAATACTGTACTTAATACAAATATACAATTTTAAATAAAGAAATGGCTGGCAGTATAACATTTTCTGAGCAAAGAATTAGTGGCCAGAGTGTAGTGCTCAGTCCATTTATTGCCATTATTACACACAATTTATAAATTTTAGCCAAACTGATTTATCACATCTGAACACATTATGAGATACAATATTTTTTCCACCGTTCTATTTACTAAGAGATTCTGAGCAAATCACTTAACCGGTCTCTGCCTCTTTTTCTCATTCTATTTACGGACAGGTTAAGTGATTTGCTCACAGTCTCAAAGTGAATTGAAGGCAATGTTTAAAGTCCAGCACCTTAACAGCAACACATTATATCGTTCAAGTCTTGGCCTATAATATACTTTTCACAGATGCTCCCATTAAAAATTCTTACAACGATGAGATCATTTTTCAACTGTTAGCACAAAAACATTTTTTCTACAGCTCTGCACAGGGCTGCTCGAGTTTCTGCAGTCACAAAAGCAAATTAAAAAAATGCTACAAATTCAGACTTGTAATGTGTGTAACAGGAAATCCTGATCTTTATACATATTTGTAAGCCCTGGACAGCAAGTGTAACTCACATGTCAAATTTCAAATAAAATCAAATATCATACTAATAATGATTTTGATACCAGCTTTTAGACCACAGTATCAAAATGGTTCCAAAGCAAGTAACGGATAACTCTCCAAAATTAATGCCACATCCAGGTCTCACAGCTGTTTTTTTCCTCCAGCCTTCAAGCATCTGGCCTCCCTGATCCACTGTATAATAGTGATTGCATGGCAAGGAGACACACGAACAGAAGCTTTTTGTTAACCAGTTCTTTGGGTATCCAACGTGTTTATTTAAAAATACATATTTGTAGTTCCCCTTGGTGATTAGGACTAGATGCAATTTGCATAATTAGTGTAACAACCAGCAAGGAGGAGAAGGGGCGTTCCAACTATGCTAATAAATGACTGATTGTGAGGTGTTTGAAAACTGCAGTTTAGGTCAAGTACCAAAATTAAAGAAATGCTGTTACTATACAATTTTGAAAATGGGGGATTTTAGTACAAGTATACCATGCAGCCCTAATGCCTAGTCTTTCATACGGAACCTTATAAAAAGCCTTCTACAAAGTCAAGGTAAGTTCTATTATAAGTACCTCATTGATCATATCCCTTTATTTCTTCTACACAGAATTCCACCAGATCAGTGAAACGCAATTTCCCATAACCCGTGTTCAATGATACACCTGTTCCTACAGATTTTTATTGACAACATTGCTCATTTTAAGTATGATTAACTAGCCTCACAGTTTATCTCAGATTGTTTCGATACACACTTCTAAAATACAAGAGAATAGCTTTCTAGACTACAAGTATTGCATACAGCATTTACCATTTGAAGATTCAAGTTGACATGGTACTGTGCTGCAAGCTGACAAGATTCCTGGGTACATATATCTTATAATATGTGTTATCAGTATATACTATGCATGTTCTCCAAGAATATGAGTGGAATTTCTTCTTCCACATCCCACGGATATTGTAGGGTAGGTCTGGTATCTTTAAATAGGCCTGTTCTGTGCAAGTGTGCCCAGTGATAAAATGTTGCCCTGTCCCACTTTGGTTCCTGCCTTGCACCTCACCATCCCAGGACAGTCTTTTGCTCCCCTGAAGCAAAAAAAAAAAAAAAAAAGTACAATCGCTGGGATGATTCAGATGCCACTGTCAATGATTCTGAGAGCGTGACCATAATGAACTTCTTAAACATTAGGGCACCAGTACATTAGCACCACTACAGGTATTACTGGCAATACTGCTGGGTTTCTGCTTTATCAGTGTAGTGTTTATGAGACAGACTCTTCCCATTACAGTAATCAGTTAACCTCCCAATTTATTGATGGATAATGCTTGAAATAAATTTGAGCACTTCTCAGCCATCATGCATTATAGACAATGAATTATTCAAGTGAATATGCATCTGCTATTAAGAACCAAAGGTGAATGACAATATATTGCCTTCATTTCAAGATGTTTCTCAGACAGATGTAGACTAGTTGTCTCATCAGTTTCTATAATTTTAGTATAGCGAGTAAAATATGATCCCATTCTAGAAGCTGGTTTGGTCCAAAAGTAGACTTTTGCTGTGACTATTTTCTTGTTGGCTGCAAAAACAAGGTGAAATAGTCTCTCTTGTGTTCATCACATTTTATTTACAGGAATAAAACCACAAAACTTTAATTAGAAGAAACACCCTGTCATATTGCATAATGCTATAAAGCAATTACAGTTATATTCCATGTAAAGTGCAATTCAAAACCACTCCTCTCCTAATGCATCAAAGTGTTATGGTGCTAGCTTATAGAGTCCATCACCAACTAGCAGAGAACAGAACACAAACACACAACAAACCAAATACTCTCTTCACCCAACCTTACCTCATCCAATCCAGACGCCATGATGAGAAAGGCTGCAGGTGTCTGGTGTCCCCTTGGGGTGGCACTAGAGGGAAGGTTATTACATTGGAGTATATCTTCATACTCAGACTTGCCCTTATGAAAGTCAAAGTCTTCACGACGAATAGTTGAAATCTCAAAAGGGTCACCAAGAGCATCACCCACTATAAGGGCAAAAAGCAGTGAAATGTTATAGATTGAAATAGACATTTAACTGTACACATTTATAGCAGTACTGCATTCTTTAGAAGACTGTACTGTCAAAATATGCAGACAGCTTTGGTAAAGTATGCCTTATCCTCACCCTCCTGCCACTGTTGTGCATTCCGAGATTTCCTGGCTGGCCCATTATCCATGATGATCTATTAGTATAATGCAAAACAGCAGCATTAGTGTTCCGTCAAGTCTATTTATAAGAAGGCTTCAATATATTTGCCATTTCTATCAACTCAAATTATTTTATAAATTAAAGCAGTTATTTGTTGACTAAAGGAGATTTTTTTTATTTTACTCTAAGGTAAACTGTAGAAGCTTCAGCACAAAGGTCATAGATTGAAATTCCACAGAATTATAATAAGTATTTTCATAGGACAGACTGATATAACAAAATAAGAGTTCTTAACACTAGAATTACCAGAGCCAACGAAATAACTCGTAGCTCCATCCCACCTTAAATCGCTTCGCACCTCTCCATCAGCGTCTTTTATCCTGTAAATGTGTCGATGAGCAGCAAGCAGCCTGCTATCACATCCCCCCATCGTCTACAGTTTTCTCTGCTCAAGTCTGTTTACCTGCGTGTCAGTTGCTTAGAGTTGTATAGAGCGAGAAGTCAAGCAAAATGACACCTTTTATAAATACTATATGGTTATTTGGAACACATGCATTTCATGTGTGTTCCGTGTCTACGACAATCTATATAAACATCGTTAAAACAGAAACGTTTTTCATGTTTTAGTAATAATTGACAAAATGTAGACATGACATGTTTATTGTGTGAAGCCTGAAGTCCAAATATCAAATAAACACTTTTCACAAAAGTTACAAATATAACAGAACAAGTGCGCTTCTATTCAAGAATATAACTGCAGAAAAGGAACCAGAGTTAGGGTGCAACATTCACACCCCTTTGATACGATCGCTTCGGTGGCGCAACGGTAACAACTGTTGATTGGTAATCCAAACTTCACGGGCTCGACCCTGGATGACTTCGTTTTGAGAAGTGAGCTGCTCTTATTCTTACTATCTTAGAATAAAAACATACATTTGATTTGAGTCTGTAACAGCCTGTGTAAATTTATGATACTTATAAAGGTTAGGTTTAGTTTTCTTTTTATTCAGTTTTATTCTCTGTCGCGTTCACGATCCCACCCCCCACCTGACACTGCTGTTTTCACATAAAGACGCGCTATAATAGAGGTGAACTCAGATGATGACGATGGTTCTACATCGGAGAAAGAATGCACGTTGCACTTTTGCCGTCACTGTACTTTGTGTATATATACACGGGAAGCTCTGCAGTCTACTTGTGACTTTACGCTGTAGGAAAATAAGTAAATAAATCAGGATAAATAGGTAAATAACATTCGATCTGGCTCTTATATACAAAGTACAGCGACGGCAGCTTCCACCTTCAGCTATAGACTCTTCAGTGCGCAAGCAACTCTCCATGCTAGCGTTTAGATCTCGCTATACACAACTCTAAGTAACTGACATGCAGGTAAACAGACTTGAGCTGAGAAAACTGTGCGGCGGTGGGGTGGGATGTGATAGTAGGCTGCTTGCTGCTTATCGACACGTTTACAGGACAAAAGACGCTGATGGAGAGGTGCGAAGCGATTTAAGGTGGGACGAATCTACGAGTTTTTTCATAGGCTTTGGTAATTCTAGTGTTAATCACTATATGCTGACTAGTCCAAATGCCATGGCATGTCCAAGAATTATAAATTCTCATACAATTTCAATACTGTCTCAATTCAAGCTGACACCTGCTTAAGGTAGCTATGCTAGGCAACCTTTGCGTATTGATATAAATAAAGTAACCTTCAAATCATCCTGAGATTTAACCAGTTATTTAATAAAGAGAAAATCCCTGACATGACTTGGTATAAGCCAACTTCAAAGAAAATCTTTGATATGACATGCCAGGAGTATTGATTACTGTGCTTTGCTCCTGAACTTGAGGAATGCTCTCAAACACACAGGGATGAAGTTTTTTTAATGATTTAAAAAGACGATGTTATACACAAATATAGAAAGAACATATACTTTAATTTAATTTGATCAGTGTAGATCTAGATACAATACTATAACATCTACATGAAAATTAACACTTTTGTTGGAATATTTATACATATTCAGTGTTTAACTCAACACTTGACAGCAAAAGTGGGACTCTAAAAGGTAAAAAGCTGTTAGTACTTGAAAAAGGCAGTGCAATAAGATGCTTTAACCATGTTTTATCCTTACAAAAAGGCAGTAACGGCATTATTCATTTTCATGAAGGGGTGCCTAGCTAAGCCCTACGGTAATATTCAGAACTCCTGCATACAAATTCCTAATTGGAGAGAGAGAGAGAGAGAGAGAGAGATACAGAGGCCCTTGCAAGCAAGAAGGCAATTTGGGGCTATAGAAGGGGACACATTCAGTGACGTGAAGATCAAAATGTGGGCTTGTCTTTATTTTCCTATATATTTTATACTGTCCAATTATTTCTATCCATGTTTTATAATAGATACAATGTTGGTGGTATGACCATATTAACCAATTTTCATTTTGAATTTCCGAAAAAAGATTTAGGGGGTTCAAATAACAGTAAGGTTACACTTTACAATACTCTAAAATTATCATTGGACATAGATGGTATGTGAAAGAGTTAATGCTGCTAGACTTTCTAGGCATGAAAAACTCACTGAGTAATGGGGCCCCATGGCTCGAATAGCATGTCCTGTCAGGGTGGCAATCGTATACAACTCTGGAGCTACCTCAGTGAGGGCCTGGAAAAACAATAAGAAAGTTATCAATCTTGTAGGTTGCTGGGACTTTGAATGAGAAGGCATCAGAAAGCCCTCAAGCACCTTACAGAGTAAAGCAGCAAGACTTTTCTCAAACAAGAAGAAAAAGAACAGGCCAAGAGACTCATCCTAGTGCAAATAAGAACTATCACTCAGCAGCAATGAACAGAAAGCCAATGCGTGGCACACTCCACTCCTTCAGTCACACATGACAACATAAAAACAATAGTGAAACATTCTAACTTCACATTATTGCCATCTCACTCAGGAATCAAACCAGGGAACAAGCTTAGTAGGGTCATTGATGTTTCCAGGAGTATCAAAATTCCCACCAATAGAAACTAGTCAATACAGAAAACACAAAAAATAAAATTTAAAAAGAACCTTTTCTTTCATTTCGCAGAGCAGGTCAGCCATCACCATTCGGCCCTCTGCATCGGTGTTTCCTACTCGAATCCTTTTCTGTGCTCGAGATATGATCAGTTCATCAGAGACATAGCAGTCTATGACACAAAATACAAATTATGAACCCAAACACAATAGCTAACTCTGGATATGTCCAGGACCTTTTTCCCATTACCAGAAGATCCCAAACTTACCAGCACCCACACTGTTTCGCACCATTGTCATTGCTCCCAGAACACGTAACTTTTTGGGTTTCAGTTCAGCCAGGACCTAGGATAGAGAGAGCAAGAGAGAAAAGAAAGAAAGCTGGAGTTTACAAACAGTAAAAAGAAGTTAATTCTAGTGATGAAATGTAAAAATGAAAAGGTGGTGTGCATCATCAGGAATTTTAATAGTCCAAAGGAACATTGCCATTGCACTCTAATCAGTATAAGAATGTTAGATATTGAGAAGCATTCTAATGTGACTACGGGTCCACTAGGGGCAATACTATAACTCTTATGTATCTTTGGTAATAAATTAAAAAAAAATTAGGCAACCGGGGATATGGATTGGATAAAAATGTTTCTGTCTTGTTATTGGTTACTTCAATAGATCAAGCTCGAGTTATAAATGGGTTTAATTAGAGCAGTAATTTTAGGGGTAGGGTCCTTTTTTAACAATTGTTTTACATAGCTCCAATTTAACACTTTTGGCTTGCTTGACTCTGATCTGGTTTACCAAAGTGGACATCAAATAAGCAGGTGTTTGCAGTCAAAATAAAAAAAAATCTCTTAAGATTACCTAGCAGAGTTAAGGTGTACTTTTTTTTTTTTTTTTTTTTTAAACTAAATGCTAATAACTGGTTATTTTACTGTACAAACACTCTGTACAATTGTTTTTCGTTACTCCTCCCTTCTAGCAAATGACAGGACCATCCAGGTTCACAACAGGAGATTCAAGGACAGCTTCTTACTACAGGCTGTAAGGCTACTAAACAGCTAGTCATAACATTAGATACGTTATGGAATTCTGAATGTAGAATATGTAATTGCATACATATGTTGTATTCTATGTATACTTTTGTTGGTATTGCATATCTCCTCAGAATAGTGACAGTAATACAAATTAGGATGCAATTGTACCATAAACACATGACAATAACCTTGAGCTGGAAAACTTTACCTCTATAAGGGCATAAACCATGTATAGTGCTAATTAATAAATAGCTACAAACTGCACAATTCAAGCATAAAAGCTAAATTTAATTAGTTTATCCTTGGTTTATGAGGAGTACAAAAAACAAACACCAAGTCCTCGGTTTGAGACAGCACAGTTGTGCAGCAGTACTACGTATGGAGTTTGCACATTCTGCCTGGGTATGTTTGGACTTTTCTTCTGGTAGACCACTTTTCCTACTACATGTAGGTTTTATTAATTGACAACTGTAAATTGGCCTCATATGAGGGAGTATGGGTTTGTCTATGTAAATCAATGGTTATGAATGATCTAGATTAAAAAAAATGCTTAATAAATTTTTTGTGACTTGCTTAAGTTTACTTTTCAGACTTGTTTGAATCTAAACATATTGGGTTCCATTAATATTATGCTTGAACAGCAATATACATTTCTGGGTTTTATTCAGTGCCACTACTAGTAAATTAGTAATTAAATGTGGTTTTCATTCTTTTGTAATGGCACTACTTGATCTGTATTTTTGTTCTTTTTATAACTCTAAGTTACTATGCAATACACTGTGATTTTATTGGATACTCACTAAATTAGAATGCAACCTCACTGCAGCCATGTGTTGATACAATTATATCAAGAGCCACGAATTCTGCTGCAGTTTTAGGATTTTAAGGGAGTTGCCAGGACATCATAATTTAACATCATAATTAAAATTTACAGTGCAATGATATAAATTACCAACACATGAAAGAAGGTAAAAAATGTATTCTCTCATGTGCAGAGTACAATGAAATCCTTAGTTGAATGCCCAATCAACATACAACACCTAATGATGAACACAATAGATTTAGCCAGTTGAGCATTGCCAATCCACCTAACTTACATGTCTTTGAGTATGGGAGGAAACCTTTGGAGACACAGGGAGAACATGCATGCTCCAAGCAGGCAGGACCCAGGACATGAATCCTGGCCTCCTCATTGCACGGCAGCAGTGCTATCACTGTGCCACCCACTTCGGAGTATAGTTACATAATCAAATCTCATTTTAAAATTTCTTTAAATAATTTTGCATATGTTTAAATTAACTAAATATTTCAACAGCCCTCACTTGTTTAGAATGCATTGCATTGTCAGTAAGCTAAGTTTTATCACTTATTTGTGAACTATGTGGCTGCATCACCCTTCCATGACATAACACATAGCTCATCAAGGTAGCTGGATGAAGGCACTGCCAGTATTCTCACTGGAACTTTGAAGAATGAGTGAGAGTCAGTTAGACTGTACTGACCATCAGAGATACCCAAGTAGTGGTTCAGCTAAAATAAAGCACTGAAACTTTTTTTTTTTTTTTTTTGCTTTTTAATGGTACAATACTTTGCTTGTTATTTCTAGTAAACAAAAGTAAATAAAAATATAGAAGATAGTTATAAAATATGTAAGAATTACGTATTCATGCATTTTCTATCCATTGCTTACAGCTACACACAGAGGGATAAAGTAGTAGACAGTTCATTGTAAAAGAGGCATTGCCTTGGCATAATTGTTTAATATTGTGAAATAATGTGCTTCTGACATTCAGTAAAGTGCAAGGCAAGCGGGTGCAATAGAAAATGGTGTTCATTCTGTAGAATTGTATATTGATGGTGTTCCCTAACGTCACACTCATTCTGCATTTTGGTTAAAAGTCAGGCAGTAAAAAATGAAAGATAGCCTTTAAATATGCACTATTATTTGAACTCTTGCTGCTATGTTTGGTATTTCATGTAACTAAACAGGAATTGCTTTACTTTCTCTGTCTTGCTATGGTGCGTTATAATAGGAAAGTAAAGAATACGTGCAGTAGAGGGGTGTAGTGTCTTTTTTTATAAGCAAACACAATCTGCAATCATAGAGAAATAATTTTGTCAAGGTTCTGAATATTCTAATGCTTCTGACGCTGCATACAAAATTTCTAGTGAAGTAAAAAAAAAAAAAAAAAAAAAACAGAGGTGAAGCAGGCACTAATTTATATGTAGGATTAAAATGTAACAAATCCAGTTTCCTAAAGTGCCCCTTATTCCTTTTAGAGCCACTGCCCACCACACAGTGCAATGCACCTAACACTGCAAACTGTAATGACATGCCAACCGTAAATTTTACTGTAGTTTTTATCTTGTATAATGTTTCTTAGTAGGCAATATTTTCTCATCTTCTGTGTTGCCATGTCACAAGGAAACAGTACATGGGTTGTATATCCATGATGGCACACAGCCAAAGAGTTAAAAAATTAAAGCAATCTTAGCTATCACATAGTTTATGTTAAGCCTCCTGTCTTAGCCATCGAAGCTTTATCTAATTCATGCATCTCATGTAGCACACTGTAACATCTCTGACCTTCTAAAATAAAAAAAATCTAACAGCTATGATCAACCGAAGATGGCTTTATCATTGGCCATAACATCAGTAGACTTACTATATATTTACTGTATACCATATGATAAAGCACTTAATGATAGATCATCACTTGGATGGATAGTCACAGAGATGCGAAAACAAATAGTGTATGGCACACTCAAAAACCAATGAAAGGAATGGGTGACTCTGATCAGTCTAGGAGAGCAGATGCACCTGTTTCTTTCCATAACTTGCCTTATAGATGTGGAAGAATAACAGGACAGAGGTTTTGGAGCACAGTAGAAATGGGAAAGCTGGCATCAGATTCAATGGCATGGTAGAAAGAACATAATGCATTTCAGCCTGGATTTGTCCTATGGGTCTGGTATTGGACAAGCCAAAATGTGCATTGACACTAGGATGAGGACCACAACAGCATGGAAAGACTGGATAGATAGATATGAAAGGCACTATGAGATAGACAGAGATATGGAAGGCAGTATATAATAACTGCTGCTTCAATTTGTTCCCCCCTAAAAACTGCGCCCCCCACCCAAATTGTTTTTGCCAGCTACCACTGTATACAACTATATACCCATTCAAAATGCAATGAGAAGTGAAGCAAAATGACACCTTTTATTGGTTAACTGAACAGATTACAATATGGAAGCTTTCGAGGCAGCCGCATGTTGAATGGCTAACGTGGTACATCATCCTACTACTATAACCATTCAACATGATAAGACTAAGAAAGTAGATGAATAAAATCCATAATTTGGTCAAGGAAAAAATGTTCACTTTTGAATGACAAAATCAAGACAAAAATACTGCCTTGACCTAGTAATTAAATAGATGCTACTACATTGAGACAAATTAGCCATTCTAGTTACCTAATATTATAAGTTATAAAATAAGGTCATTTTTTCACACACATTTACATAAAAACTGTACTTTAATTTATCCAGTTATAAGATTTTAAAATATGATTCCATTTATTTTCACTGTATTGTTGGGTACAAATGGTATTTGTTGCTTGTCCCATTAGTACAAAAAGAGCAACAATACAATACAGCATAGTATGACACAGCTAATACAACCCATTAAAACTGAGCAACTATAAGTATCGGAATGTAACATGCCCAAATGCATTTTGTTCAGTCAAGAGTCACAGGGAGCATGACAAGTTAAAAATGAACTTTACTATAGGAGGAGTTTCAGGTGAAATTTTTTTTAAACATCTACAAATCCATAGTCCTGATCCACCACACATACGTTTTTCAGTTTCAACATAATTGTAGTCTCTGAGTCCCAAGGAGTTTCAAAATGTTATGAATTTCATAACTACTCAAGGACAAAATTGATATGTCGTTTGAAAATATGCTAATGTATTTTGTGGCCCTCTAATAATAACTTTATTAACACTCTATACATAAAAATTGTGCATGCCTTTCCTTTTCTATTTTCAGTTACCTGAAAAAATCCTGCAACTGCAGCAGCACCACACTTGTCACGATGCATCCCTGCCATGATTCCTCCAGCCTTGATATCTGCTCCACCAGTGTCATAGGTTATTCCCTATGGATTTAAAAAAAGAGAGTGTATATCATACAAATACACACACAGTTACATATAAAAAATCATTTATTTATACTCTGTACACAAAATCATTTTTTTCCAAGTCTACGGATCTAAATAACCCCTCTGCAGGTAACAGAAATTCATAAAAATCCCATCACACATACCTTTCCAACCAGCAGCACAGTTTTGTCAATAGGACCCTCTCCTGTGTACTCCAGCTTGATCACACGAGCGCGGTGACGGGGCACAGCTGAAACAAAAACACACAATTCTGTTCACAGGTCTCAAAAATGCAATGGCCCAAGCTGCAACCCACTGTAAATATTTCAAGGGCGGGAACTAAAATACGGTTTTCTGTAAAACCCGGGGGCAGCCATTTAAACATACGTACATACATTTGTACAGAAACTAATAATTTACTATATTGCCGTACCAATGTAATAATAAAAATGAACTCAAACAAACAGCATATGGGCAACAGTATTCAAACAATTTTCAAACAATACATTTAACAAAAAATGCATATACATTAAATTATGGTAGAAAACCCTAAAAGCCAAGATGTTAGGCTCATTCATTTTACTGGATTCGATAAGATAAACTTTATTAATCCCATGGGGAAATTCAGATGCATACTGTAGCCTAAACATAAAAAAACTAGGATAAAGACTCACATTTGGATAATATAACCAATTAATCAATCGATAACTAAATGAATAAAAATAAACTTAATGAGTACAATGGATGGAAGAATTGAATTGCCTGACAGCAGTGGCCAGAAAAGACCCTAAGAGGCACTTCTTAGCACACAATGGTGGAATTAGCCAGAGGCTAAAATAGCTCCAGGAGAGTTACCTCCTGATTATGATGGAGAGGATTTTTCCATGAAGGTATCCGATTTTGCTTATTATAGCTGATAGACAAGTGCTTTTATGAAATTTGATAGTAATGATATCTGATGTGTACATTTTTAGCATATCCTTTAAGTAACTTACTGTTGGCACAGCGATTGACAGCAGCTAAGCAGGGATATTCCTTTTCCAGGTCCTTCAATTCACTGACTATGGAAACCTGCATAAAGACAAAGCATTTTTAGGTTCTGTCCAATGACACCTCTCCCAGCACCTTCTGAATTTCAAGCAGTCACCTTAACAGGTGTGTTTTTAAAAAGTTCCTGTATATACTCTGCCACCTTGGGTGCTGCCATTCTTTCTGGATCTGACCCACCAATGTCTCGATATGCAACTCTGCAAAATAAAAAAGAAATACAGGAGGGCTCCAGAGATGGACGGTATACCTTAATGACTGTGAATACTTGTGCAGCATTGCACCAATATCTGAGTTTTGCAGTATTGTTGATACCAGAATAAGGTGAACCACAAATAACCTCTTCAAGACCAGCAAAAGTTGAACTTAAAATCTAACCTTTTGAACAAAGTGCTATTAAGCAGGTTATGAAAATGTAAAATTACAAATATTTATTTGTTAATGTAGTATCTTCCTGTATTTTAACTTTTTTATTAAAATCCAACAGAAGGCTCTTGCTATTGAAACCCAACAAAAACATATTATGCCTTTAACAACATATTTTTGTTCATTAGAAAAACGTTTATAATGAAACTACTATAGGAATTCTTTTGTTCTTCAGCACTACACTTTTCCCTGTACACTGTCAGCAAACCACAAATAGAATAATGTAGTGTGTAATTAAGATATTTTAGTCACCTCTTCCATGATGATCCATTCACTGGTGCTTTACTCAAGAGAAGAGTTCCCCATCCCCCCAACCATGACTGCCGCCACAGGTGCCCGTTGTTCTGTAGCCCTATATTATCATACCATAGGCACAGTTCCAATGTGTAGCGCTGTCATTAATTCATTTAGCACGTTTCACTCCTAGTGACTTTAGTTTAATTTCTGCAAGGTAGCTGTCTGATACTGATTTGCTTTAATTGAGCACCACAGCCTTTAGTCTACCAATTGGCATTTCAATACCTCTTACCATCAGCTCTTTATGAACAGCCAGGTTCATTGTTTGTGCCTCACATGGGACATTTACTACTTTTAGATAATGCTGTATGACATTTATAATTCCCCACATCAGTTTTAACTGTAAGCACAGATTCATATTTAATATTAAATTCACTTAATATGCCGTCAATACAAGAAGCAACATTTTTGGCACTGTGGCTTTACTTTAACTTTCTTGTTTTTAGCACAGCACCCTGTAAATCCCAGTTATCATCAATAAAGTGTGAAGTCACCGTCACATAGACTGGTGGACATCTCTCCCAACAAAAGCCTATGGTAAGTGCAACATCCTTACCAAAAAGCATTTTGATAAAGTTTGCTTTAGTTTTCTCATATAGTTTTACAATTCAATCAGTATTTACTCCTCAAACGTGACATTGTATCTTGACTAACTTGTGGATGAACTCTTGAAACCCACTCCCCTGTAGAATGCTGTCTGGACACATATCTTTGCGTATGAATGTAAACAGTTCTCATGAATGACGCTTTGCCACACTGCTGTTAAACCGTGTTCTGCTGATCGGGAGAAAAATGCCGTCAAGCAAAGCCATTTTTACTGGGGTTCTTCAGACTCCAATGCCCTTAAAGTGCCCCCTTAAATTACTTGTCATTGAATGGTATTTTAACTCAGTTTTGCAAAATCTACAGAGCACATCAGCTTTCCGTGGAATCTTTCCATTAATACTGTAGAATAGAATCCAAATAGCTGCCAAACGTTACTTTTCAGATGACCTGGGGCCTCATGTACAACGCCGTGCGTAGAACTCGCACTATAACATGGCGTAAGCACAAAAGCGGGATTGTGCGTACGCACAGAAAAATCCAGATGCAGGAATCTGTGCGCACGCATACTTTCACGTTCTTCCACTACATAAATCCCGATTTGCGTGAAAAGTAACGCACGTGCCTTCTGTCCCGCCCCAACTCCTCCCAGAATTATGCCTCTTTGAATATGCAAATCAATATAAATAGCATTCTGTGAAAAGACAATGGGAAAAGCACGGGAGAAAATATAAGAATTTCAGCGAATACCAAGTGGAGGCAAAGGAAAAACGTACAATTTGTTGGTTTAAACAGTGGTATAATCAACAAAAGGAAGCTGATCGAGTGACAGAGTGTCGGAGAAACTCGAAGGCTCAACTTCACAAAGTCGCACAGTGCCCGAAATAAAAAAGAAATCACATATCAAAGTCGCCGTGAAAAAGCGAGTCGTAGCCCACCGTCTGAGTGTCATATGAAAGCTTATTAGGGTACAGACAAAAAAAAGGCACACAGTGGGGAAAAAAGCACGAAATGTCAACTTTAATCACGTAGTTTATTTTGCCATTAAAGTAGAACATCATAAACTTCATCTTAAAATCGTTTAATTTACTAGTTACTCAAATCCCATTGTAACTAAAGTGGCATGTTAAATGCTTTGTTCTGTATTTGATCTTCTATGTGCTCTGTGTGTATGAATCACTACCTGCTTTTTAAACGGGCTTTCTCTTTCTCTGACAGGACACATAATCCATTACATTCTTGATATTACAGCTCTCTGAATAATTAAAATACTGAGATGTATACGTGATATCTTTTTCATGATGATAGGAATGAAACCTTGTTATTAAACATGGGAACACGGTGGCGCAGTGCTTGTTCATGTCTCACGCAAGAGGCTTGCTGCGCCATGCGCAACCTTCAATTAAATAATTTATCACAGCAGTACTGTCTCTTTCAAACGTACTAACCTCCAATTCCTGTCCTTACTTTTCTTTCTCCAAAAACTCAATCGCCACACAATAAGCTCTGTAATAGACGTGAAGCCATTTGTAAGCTTAGAACTTCGATTCTTCAAAACTTTTAAGGAACATTGAAATATCTTAGTAGTACGTGTTTAATTATTATATCCGTCTATCTTTCCAGTGTCGCGTCAGCACCAGCAAGAATACAGAGCAAGACAGGAACAATTACTGAACTAGCTAGCGCTGCGGTACCGTGTCCTCACGTTTAATTATAAACAATACAGATTATTTAAATGAAGTTAAAGTTTTATCTGTATAATATAATCAACATGTTTTGCAGCATTTCGTCTTAGAAATGAATACCGTCATCACATGTAAATACGCGCTTTATAAAGTGGCGCAGGTTGTGCAATATTATAACTGTAGTGCAAGTTTACAGTGGGGTAATTGTACTTATAAGTCCAAATATTTCTACAAGCACTACTTGATGGACTGATTTAGTGTGTTTAGAGTTCTTGGGATGAAACTGTTTCTAAACCGCGAAGTCCGTACAGGGACTAAAGCGTTTGCTGTGGCTCAGGCAGCATCTGCTTCATGCTGTGTACCGATAATTCTCTTTCCAATCAGCTGCTGCTGTGATTTCCCACTCAGATACAGTGATATAAATACTCCGAGTGGTGCAGTGAGAGTAATGTGGAAAAAGATGATCTGCTGTGGCAACCCTTAACGGGATCAGCTGAAAGAACATGCAGTGAGAGTTACAACGCTAAAGCAGTTATGGTATTTGGAATACTATGGCTATTCCCTGGACCATTATGTTGCTACAGGTTAATTACAATCAGATGCATTACACTAATAAACAATATGCAGTTAATTTCAGTGTATTTATAAAGCCGCGCCAGGAATGTGGATTTAAGAATGAAAGGGTGATCACACAGGAACAGTAGCACTGCTTTGACGCTGGGTGCCGCCAGTCTGCAAAACCGGGCGGATAAATTGCGTACGCCAAGGAATGAGTTACCATGGAAATGTGCGTGGCTTTACGCCAAGTTTAGGTTTTATACATCGCGATTTGAGCGTGGAAACGTTCGTACGCAACATTTCTGTGCGTACGCACCGTTTATACATGAGGCCCCTGATGTGGCGATTTCTTCCGCTACCCTAATTTTTCCTTCAATCGTGCAAACCTACGTCACATGAAACAAGTCAAAAAGGTATTTTGAAAACGCTCTAAAAAAAATAGTGCACTTTAACAGCATACCAAAAGTTATTATACTTTCAATTGTGTGTCTTAGCATTTGAGTATTTGTTTTCAAATATATTTAAATTATACTCTTGGAATTGCAAAGTTTGCTCTGGCAGACCTAGTATGAAACAAAGCATCTTCAACTCCATTGCTTTCTAACCCTGAAGACATACACCATTTTAACATACAGGGACCAAAAGATTTGAAAGTAATGCTTACTATTGTCTAATAATAACTTTATATATACTTAAAGTTTTCTCCTACTTTTTAAAAAAACTTCATGGTGCCCATTTCCCTTGTTGTCCAAAGTATGTGTCATTTAATGTTTGTAAAAGGCTTTTGAGAGTATTCTGCAGAAAGTGCACTTTAGTTTGAACTGATCTCGTCAAAAGTTGATAGTTTAAAGTTTTAAAGAGAAAACGAAATTTAATGTGTCATCACATAATACAAAATAGAACAATGTGAAATACAAACTTTGATTTATTAATGAATATTAAAAAGGTACTTGGAGCCCTACTGTCATCCAATTCCACTGTCCATGATTATTATTATAGCATGTATTGTATTTTGTGCAGTACACACCTGTTTATATAAATTTGGTTTCTGAAACAAACACACTGTTAGTTTTAGGACATGTAGGCTATTTGCTACTTAACTACATGTAAACATTCATATTTAGGAAGATTTAGCCCATGTGGATTGATCATGAACTTTTTGTCATAACCAGTTCTTCATTTTGTTTATCGTGTAAATGTGATGCTGCCTCTGTTACTCCATCTTTGTCATCTTTTTCGATTTCTGTAGCTGTTCTGCTACATTCCATTTGTGTCAAAAGGTAACAGAACGCCAACACCCCCCACCATGTGCATCACCTTAGTGACAAGTAACAAAAGGAACTTCCTGATGTGCTCTACCATGGCCAAAATGATATATGAAAATTTCTCCCTGTTGACAAATCTCTATTGGTGTCTTGTTTATTCAAGTGTACTGTGCACCGTTACTATATGGATTAAATTATGTACTTAACACTAGTCCAGAAAACTGGGTTCATACTAATAATAAATTAAAATTAACAATGTGAACCCTGACTACTTCAAAATAGAAGACATAACTAGACAAGAGTGCCCATTATCCCCATGCCTTTTGTGATTGCCTTTGAACCATTATTAGCTATTATTTTCTTGAAACAAGGGATTATAAAGAACATTAGAACACTCTAGATGAGAACAGGCCATTCAGCCCAACAAAGCTCGCCAGTCCTATCCACTTATTTCTTCCAAAAAAACATCAAGTCGAGTTTTGAAAGTCCACAATGTCTTACTGTCTACCACACTACTTGGTAGCTTATTCCAAGTGTCTATCGTTCTTTCAGTAAAGACAAACTTCCTAATGTTTGTACAAAATTTACCCTTAACAAGTTTCCAGCTGTGTCCCCGTGTTCTTGATGAACTCATTTTAAAATAACAGTCTCAATCCACTGTACTAATTCCCTTCATAAATTTTAAACACTTCAGTCGTGTCACCTCTTAATCTTCTTTTGCTTAAACTGTAAAGGCTCAGCTCTTTTAATCTTTCCTCATAATTCAACCCCTGTAGCCCTGGAATCAGCCTAGTTGCTCTCCTCTGGACCTTTTCTAGTGCTGCTATGTCCTATTTATAGCCTGGAGACCAAAACTGCACACAGTACTCAAGATGAGGCCTCACCAGTGCATTACCAAGGTTGAGCAGAACCTCCTTGGACTTGTACTCCACACATCGTGCTATATAACCGAACATTCTGTTAGCTTTCTTAATGGCTTTTGAACACTGTCGGGAAGTCGATAGCTTAGAGTCCACTATGACTCCTAAATCCTTCTCATAAGGTGTACTCTCGATTTTCCGACCACCCATTGTGTATTCAAACCTAATATTTTTACTTCCCATGTGTAATACTTTACATTTACTGACATTACTATCCAAGTCCTTCTGTAATGATACAACGGATTCCAAACGATCTGCTAATCTACCTATCTTTGTATCATCTGCAAACTTAACCAGCTTGTTACTTATATTCCTATCTAAATCATTTATATATATATTAAAAATAGCAGCAGCCCTAGCACTGACCCATGTGGAACACCACTCTTAACATCAAACAGTTCTGATGAGGTTCCTCGCACCATCACCCTCGGATTCCTGTGTCTGAGCCAATTCTGCACCCATCTGAAAACATCACCCCGAACTCCCAATTCTTTTAATTTGATGCCCAACCTCTCATATGGCACCTTATCAAATGCTTTCTGAAAGTCCAGATAAATAATATCATATGCTCCACTTTGATCGTATCCTTTTGTTGCCTCCTCATAGAATTCCAGCATGTTAGTAAAACACAACCTCCCTCTTCTGAACCCATGCTGACTGTTCAGAATAACTCCTGTCCTTGCCAGGAGTTGCTCAATCTTATCCTTAATAATTCCTTCCATTAATTTTTCTGTGATGCATGTTAAGCTTACTGGCCTATAGTTGCTTGGTTCTGCCCGGTCATCCATTTTATATAATGGGATGATATTTGCCATTTTCCAGTGCTTCGGAATCTCTCAAGTGCGCAGTGACTTCCTAACAATATGTGTCAAGGGTTTATATTTGTACAGTAATCCCTCCTCCATCGCGGGGGTTGCGTTCCAGAGCCACCCGCAAAATAAGAAAATCCACAAAGTAGAAACCATATGTTCATATGGTTATTTTTATATTGTCATGCTTGGGTCACAGATTTGCGTAGAAACACAGGAGGTTGTAGAGAGACAGGAACGTTATTCAAACACTGCAAACAAACATTTGTCCCTTTTTCAAAAGTTTAAACTGTGCTCCATGACAAGACAGAGATGACAGTTCAGTCTCACAATTAAAAGAATGCAAACATATCTTCCTCTTCAAAGGAGCAAACAAATCAATAGGGCTGTTTGTCTTTTAAGTATGCGAAGCACCGCGGCACAAAGCTGTTGAAGGCGGCAGCTCACACCCCCTCCGTCAGGAGCAGAGAGAGAGAGAGACAGATAAAAAAATCAATACGTGCCCTTCGAGCTTTTAAGTATGCGAAGCACCGTGCAGCATGTCACTTCACGAAGCAGCTGCACAGAAGGTAGCCAACGTGAAGATAATCTTTCAGCATTTTTAGACGAGCGTCCATATCGTCTAGGTGTGCGAACAGCCCCCCTGCTCAATCCCCCTACGTCTGGATCAGAAAAAGTCAGCGCAAGAGAGAGAGAGAGAGAGAGAGAAGTAAGCTGGGTAGCTTCTCAGCCATCTGCCAATAGCGTCCCTTGTATGAAATCAACTGGGCAAACCAACTGAGGAAGCATGTACCAGAAATTAAAAGACCCATTGTCCACAGAAATCCGCGAACCAGCAAAAAATCCGCGATATATATTTAAATATGCTTACATATAAAATCCGCGATGGAGTGAAGCCGCGAAAGGCAAAGCGCGATATAGCGAGGGATCACTGTACTCGCTAGCCTCCTTAAGAATTTGAGGGTAAATATTATCTGGTCCTGGTGATTTGTTTGATTTCAGCTTATTTAATCTGAGCAGTACTTCTCCCTATACAATTTACAAATCCCTCAGTACCTCCTTAGTGGTCCCTGTTACCTCTGGGAGGTTATCCACTTGTTCAGTTGTAAACACCTCAGAAAAATGTAAGTTTAGGGCATCCGCTATTTCACTGTTTGTATCTTTTAATTCCCCTTTACTATTTCTGATGCACTTGACCTCCTCCTTGACTGTTCTTTTACTACTAAAATACTGAAAGAATCTCTTAGGGTCGTCTTTCACCTTATCTGCTATATTCCTCTCCAACTGTCTTTTAGACTCGCCAGATATCCTTCTTAATGGTTGCCCTCATGTTCTCATACGCTCTATGATTCACTTTGTGGTCATTAGTCTTACGTGCCTTATAAAAGCAGTTTTTTTCTTTGCAACTTCTTTTTTAGATCTTTATTAATCCACAGTGGAGTTTAATGTAGTTTCCTATTAATTCCAAATTTAGGTGTGTATCTGTCCCGCATTACATGTTAACACATTTTTAAACCTGTTCCACTGCTCCTCGACTGTCTCCACACTTAAAAGCTTATCCCAGTGTAGTCTATTTGACGTTGTCGCATCTGCTCAAAATTAGCCCTACCAAAGTTCAACTTAACAATTTTAGTCTTTGCATCTGCACTCTTACAAAATACTGAGAGTTGTATTACATTATGGTCACTTGACCCGAGTGGTTCAACCACCTCTACATCCTCAATTCTATCCTGATTATTACAAAATACTAAATCCAGACAGGCTTCACCCCTTGTTGGTGCTTTAACATGCTGTGTTAGAAAACAGTCACTGATTACTTCTAAAAACTCCTCCATCTGCAAGGTTATCCCAGTTAATATTTGGATAATTAAAGTCCCCCGTGACTATAATATCTCCATGTAAACTTGCCTTTTTGATATTACTAAAAAGATGTCTGTTGAAATTACTGTCTGAATTGGGTGGTCTATAACACACTCCTAAAATAAGATCTCTTTCCCTAATATTTTCCAGGTGAAGCCACATGTCCTCACTAAGATGGTGCTCATCATCCAACTGAAGAAGACTTACATTTAAATCCTGTTTGGCATAAACAGCAACCCCACCTCCTTTTCTGTTCTGTCTATCCTTCCTAAAAAATTTGTATCCCTCTATGTTACACTCATCCCCATCTTTTTTATTTAGCCAGGTTTCTGTTATTGCTATAATAATTATGCTCTGCTACATACAACTCCAACTCACTTACCTTATTTTTGATACTTCTAGCATTAAGGCAAGCTGTTTTTAATGTGTTACTCCTTCTACATTTAAATGTTTGCTTAGAATTTACATTACTATGCATTTTTATTTCTACATCATTGTTTGTTCTTCCATGTATAGATCTAAACCTGGCCTGTCCTAAACTCCCTTCTCCCCCACCATTCCCTAGTTTAAACAATCGTCAACTAGCCTACACAGACGCTTCCCTAATACATTCATGCCCCTCCAGTTCAGACGTAACCCGTCACAGCGGAACAGGTCCCATCTGTTCCAAAAGGAGTCCCAATGCCCCATAAACCTATACTCTTCTACCCTGCACCAAGATTTCAGCCACACATTAAATAAGCCTTCTAATCTCCTCAATCTTACCTGGACTGGTGCGAGGCACAGGCAGAACTTTGGAGAAGACTACCTTGTCAGTTCTGCTCCTCAGCTTGGCACCTAACTCCTTGAATTTGGATTGCAGAACTGACAGACTGCCCTTATGTATGTCATTTGTTCCAACATGGACAATGACAACTGGATCCACCCCCGCACTGGCCAAGAGCCTATCCACCCTTCCAGGGAGGTCTCCCACCTGTGCTCCTGGAAGGCAACACACCGTGAGAGTCTCTCTCTCTCTCTGGTGCACACCTGCGCTTCAATCCCCCTAATGATCGAGTCCCCAACTATCACTACATCTCTCTTTTGGAGGTGGCCCGTTGGGGTTCCTCATCCTTACCTACCTCCTCAGAATTATCAGAGACACTGTCCAGCTCCGCATGGGCATGATAACGGTTTGACACTTCTAATTCTGGGGTTAATGCCCCTGGACAGTGTGCACCCTTTACCTTATGCCTTGTGACCATGACCCACCTATTTCTACCTGTCTGGTCTGGAATCTCCTCCCGCGCCACCTTGGGGGTGCACGCTATCTCTCTAAAGGACACCTGGGCCAAGTCTGCCAATTCTCTATTACAACGCAGGTCAGCCAACTCCTCCTCCAGTTCAGCGACCCTGAGTTGGAGATGCTGGATCAGCTGGCCCTTATAGACAACTGGCTCTTCCAAACCATCATCTAAAAAGTCCAACATCCAACAGGACTTGCATTGCACGGGCCTCATTATTAAAATTTGATTTGGGAATAGTAAACTACCTTAAACTTTTTTATTTATTTTTTTAAAATTAATTTCTTCTTCTTTCGGCTGCTCCCTAACTTAAATGGTAACACTAAGATCTGCTACAGATATTTTACATCTTTTCCCCTTAAGCTCATGTTCCGTTCTCCCTCTCAGCTGCCTACTATTTGTCTTTCTATGAGGTTAACTTTACTTTTCTCTGTCTCCTAACTTTGCGCTCCTCTTACTTATAAGCACTCCACTTGCACTGTTTGTATTCCCCCGTATTAATGAACCTTTATGCTGTCGCCCACTTAACTGCTCTACCTCTGGACCGCTAAGGACTGTTTAACCTAAAATAAACAAATAAAACTTTACTACCTTATTTGCTCCTACAGCCCCATGTGCCCGATAGGTGTCTTAACGCTGGCCGCTTACCTGCGCACCTCTGAGCCTTCCCCTTTTACTGCTTTGAAGTCAGCCCCGGCCTTTTTTCTTTTCCTTTAAACTAAGGAATCGCTGTTATGACGACTCGGTTATTTGCTACAAATGGCGATATCAGTTACTGCTTCTTTCTACCCTACCTCCTTAATGCTAATTCAAATACAGTTAACAAGAACAAATACAGGTACAAGTACAAGTAACTTTTCCAAGCGCACCTCCAAACACCCAGCTACTTTTGCTCTTGTGCGGGCAGAAAAAATAAAAATGCAAAAAAAAAAAAAAAAAAACCCTTCTAAAAGGGGGGAAAAGCTTTAAAAATTCCCACACGGTTCCTTATCAGCAACCAAAACTCAAGTTTTTAAGAGCAAAATGGCTTTTTTTTATTTAAATCACACACCACAGACCAGACCAAAAACTCTCAACAGCCTCTAGGGTTTGCAAAGCACACGTAAAGGAACGACTTGAACAGAAAAGATAGCAGTTTCTGCTGATTGAAATATATAAAGCACTATGCAGACCTACAAGTATCTATACCATTAGCATTAAACCTGCCAGAAAATTTTCATAGGTCCTCTGGATTCAAAATTACTTTGAAAAGAAAAAAAAAGTATGTATTTTATAGTGAATTTTATGTCATGTTTGACAAGGCTGGCTAATTATTCACTGATAGTACAAGGACAATTTACATGTATGAGAAAAAATTATTACAAGGAATCAAACATTTCTTTAAAATACATATTTTATAGTATAATGGAAAACATCAAACAAAATATACAGTATTGTCAAAATGAACAGCACCCCCATAAAGATCATATATTTTCAGAGCACCCCTATATACATTAACAAATCTTTCAATAAGCCATTTATCTCATTTGTAACATCAGGAACTCAAAATGGCAACTTTACATAAATCTTCTACTGGGCCTGAAGCATACATATAATAAAATATTGTTAGCTGTCAGAAGTTAACTAATCTACACCTGCTTAGTTATCAAAAGAACTCTTGGCTTAAATCTTCTTTGTGCTCTGTGGTTCAGTCAGTGGTAATTACGCACAAATTACTAGCAATCCAGTGGGCCATCATTTACTAAGCTACAAATTCAATACTCCAGCTACACTCTTTTACTTCTATTTACAACTTAGAAACTTTGCTAAAAGTAGCCTACTCAATTTTACCTATACAGGTAAAATTCCATTACAACGAACTACCAGGGACCTAAAAAATAATTTTGTTGTAATGAAAATTTCGTAGTAATGAGATTCTGTATTTGTCAGTATAGTGCTTTCTTTAACTTGCATCCAGGCATTTGCAATCATTTCAATAGCTTCTTTCATGTTCATTTTAATCTCCTCCTGTCTACAAGTTATACAAGTATAATTACCAAAAATAATAAATAAGAATAAATGAATATGCAGAAACAATTTAAATCCTTAACAATGGATTCAATTACTTAATTCATTTAGGTCTCTACTGATTGGCCAGGAAAGAGAGAAAAGCAAAATAAAAATTGCATCCTCAATATTTTCTGGGAGTTGAACGATAATTAAAATGGTATTCTGCATCCTTTAACAATGTATTTGTAAATGTCTTATTGATCTAGCTTGGTCTTGATAATAGAGTATTAATTGTAGCTTACTACTGAGATTAATGGAAACAACAGTTAATTCTTTTATATGGAAGAAACACATAACATTCCTCAATTAAACAAATGAGGATAGCAAGAAGTACAAAAATATACTTTGGGGAAAAAAGAAAAAAAAACACATTAAAGATTATGAGATGAACAGTGGGAGATGCACTTGATTTTATTACCTGCCACTTTCCAGGGCTAATGCAAGTTGCTGGATCCGTTTTCCTTCTGCATCTGATGGAACCCAAAACCCAAGTACCTTTACCTTGTGGCTCTTTTCTGGGAAAGCCTCACGTAACTCCAAAGGCTGGTAGGAGAACAATTTAACAAAATTACCTCAGCAACAGACAAAAAAGCAATAAGTAAGAAAACGTGGTATACGTCATGGCACTTACCACATATAGATTATGAAGAGCCCCTAGAACAGCTACCAGGATGTTGTGTTTAAATGACTTATGTTGTGGACACACCAAAAGGGGGCACTTCATACCCATTTTAACAGCTCTACAATCAGAAGTCAACCAAAAAAAGGCTGGTTACAAATGCCTAAAATTGTAAGCTACACAGCAAGTGCATGAAAAACAGTGTGCTCACCTATTAATAGCAACACCGGCAGCATCACTGAACTGCCTCACATCATCATAGTCCCGGTTCAGGGGTCCTGTAGATGAGAACACCTAGTTGGCAAGAAAGAGATACCCATGTCATTGTGGTCAACTGTAATTCCATCCGTAAAACTAACTGCACAATGAATTAGCTTGAAGCATTTTCACAGATACTATTTTTTTTTTTTTATATAAACACTGTATTGCAATATGTCAGTTAAAAATTCATCAGGCATACAGTGCTACATCAAATCCACATTACTAACCGAGAATGCTAAACCGGATGGACGCAGGGACATCCGGCCATGGGCCGTAGCCGCAAAAAGACATACTGCACAGGCGCCCCAAGAAATGAGGCGCCGCGACCACAGAAAAAAGGAGTCAAACGCAGGCAACGCACACAGCGCCGCACGAAAGCCAGTGCACACGAAACTAGCACACAAAAAAAAAGAAGCCGCTCGCGCCCCACAAATCCCACACCCACCTCCAAACACCATAGCCCCCCCCCAAGCAGCGGACGGGACACACACAAAGAGGACGATTCAACAAGCCCCTGGCACACAAAAAAAAAGAACCCGCAAACCCCCCCCCCCCACCCCAAAGCAACGGACAGGACACACACAAAGAGGGGGATTCAAAAAGCCCCTGGCACACAAGAAAGAAGACGCTCACGCCCCACCAATCCCACCACCCCCTCCAAGCAACATCCCCCCCAGACGCCGGCAAAGCGCACAGCGCCTCACGAATCCCATTGCACACGAAACGGGACGCACACAAAGAGGAGGATTCAACAAGCTCCTACCACACCAAAAAAAAGAAGCCGTGACCGCCACACCAAGCCCATTAGAGACGAAACGGGACAGACTACGGACATAGCACACGAAACGTTCACAACAACGACGATTCAGACCCACAAACACACTAACATCAATAAGAAGTGACACCCAAAGCCCCATTTCTAAAGGAAACGTCCGCAGACACCTGCTAAACTAAGCTAAAAAAGAAGCGGCTTGCGAGAAAGTGGCGTTTCAAGCCTTCGGTGCCTTCTGTGATTCTGGGGAAATAAGATCGACGAACTGGCTGCGCTGGTGAAAAATGTAAGGACCTACAGAGAATGCAGTTTGTTGTGTTTCTGCGAAACGTGGCTAAATAACACCATCCCAGATGCCAACGTGGAGCTACCCGGGTTTAGCACAGTTAGAGCGGACAGAGATGCAAGTACCTGTGGTAAGCACAAAGGAGGAGGACTCGCTCTCTATGTTAATACACGGTGGTGTCACTCTGGACATGTTAACGTCAAAATCTCCACTTGCTGCAGGGATATCGAACTGTTGGCCGTAAGTTTACGTCCCTACTATTTGCCCAGAGAGTTTGGACATGTCATTGTTGTTATTGTATACATTCCTCCTCGGGCAGACGTGGAGTCAGCGAGTGACATCATCCATTCCGCTGTTGCTAAGTTACAAACGCAGCACCCTGAGGCGCTTGTGCTAATCGCTGGAGACTTTAACCATGTGACGCTAGACAAAACATTGCCTGCATTCTCCCAGTATGTGGACTGTAACACCCGGGGAAATAAGACTATTGATTTACTGTATGCAAACGTTAAAGACGCATACAGCGCCACCCCGCTGCCTGCGCTTGGGAAAGGAGATCATAACCTGGTTCAGCTTCAGCCTCACTATAAACCAAAAGTTAGAGTCCTACCTGTAACCACACGATCATTCAGGAAGTGGACCCCGGAGGCTGAGAATACTCCGAGAGAACTTTTTGGAACTACAGACTGGGATATCCTGCAGGGATCTCATAATGAGAACATTGAGGAAGTTGTTGACTGCACGACTGACTACATCAACTTCTGTATGGACATTGTAGTTCCTGTAAGAACAGTACGCTGCTATGCTAACAACAAGCCATGGATTACAAGTAACATCAAGGGCCTTTTGAATCAGAAGAAAAGGGCTTTTAAAGACGGTGATCAGCATGAGCTCAAGCGCGTGCAGAAGGAACTCCGAGTCCAACTCAGGGTGGCGAAGGAGCAGTACAGGAGAAAGCTGGAGCAGAAGTTGCAGAATAACAGCATGAAGGAAGTGTGGGATGGGATGAAGATCATCACTGGCTGCAGCTCGAAGCGGGGTACCACCATTGAGAGAGACGTGAAGAGAGCAAACCAAATGAACAACTTTAACAGGTTTGACCACCCTAACCCACTCTCACTCTCACCTCGGAGTACTGCACCCTCCACACATCCTTCTGCTGATACCAGCATAGGAAAAACATCCCCACCCATAATAACAACAGCGCAAGTGAGCAGAGAGCTGAGGAGACTTCGTGCCAGCAAAGCAGCGGGTCCAGATGGAGTATCGCCACGACTGCTGAAGGTCTGTGCATCGGAGCTGGGGGGTCCTCTACAGCGCATCTTCAACCTGAGCCTGGAACAGGGGAGAGTCCCGAGGCTTTGGAAAACATCTTGTATCACCCCAGTCCCAAAGGTATCACGTCCTAGTGAGCTGAATGACTTTCGGCCTGTTGCTCTGACATCACATGTGATGAAGACCATGGAGAGGCTGCTGCTTCACCACCTTAGGCCACAGGTTCAACACGCCCTTGACCCTCTGCAGTTTGCATATCAGGAGAAGGTGGGAGCGGAAGATGCCATCATCTATATGCTACACCGATCCCTCTCTCATTTGGACAGAGGCAGTGGTGCTGTAAGAATTATGTTTCTAGACTTCTCTAGCGCCTTCAACACAATCCAACCTCTGCTCCTTAGGGACAAGCTGACAGAGATGGGATTAGATTCATACCTAGTGGCATGGATCGTGGACTATCTTAAAGAGAGACCTCAGTATGTGCGTCTTGGGAACTGCACGTCTGACATTGTGGTCAGCAACACAGGAGCGCCACAAGGGACTGTACTTTCTCCGGTCCTGTTCAGCCTATATACATCGGACTTCCAATACAACTCGGAGTCCTGCCATGTGCAAAAGTTCGCTGATGACACTGCTATCGTGGGCTGTATCAGGAATGGGCTGGAGGAGGAGTATAGGGACCTAATCAATGACTTTGTTAAATGGTCCGACTCAAACCACCTACACCTGAACACCAGCAAAACCAAGGAGCTGGTGGTGGATTTTAGGAGGCCCAGACCCCTCATAGACCCAGTGATCATCAAAGGTGACTGTGTGCAGATGGTGCAGACCTATAAATATCTGGGAGTGCAGCTGGATGATAAATTAGACTGGACTGCCAATACTGATGCGCTGTGCAAGAAAGGACAAAGCCGGTTATACTTCCTTAGAAGGCTGGCTTCCTTCAACATCTGCAATAAGATGCTGCAGATGTTCTATCAAACAGTTGTGGCGAGCGCCCTCTTCTACGCAGTGGTGTGCTGGGGAGGCAGCATTAAGAGGAAAGACGCCTCACGCCTGGACAAACTGGTGAGGAAGGCAGGCTCTATTGTTGGCATGGAGCTGGACAGTTTAACATCTGTTGCAGAGCGAAGGGCGCTCAGAAGGCTCCTATCAATTATGGAGAATCCACTGCATCCACTTAATAGTATCATCTCCAGACAGAAGAGCAGCTTCAGCGACAGACTGCTGTCACTGTCCTGCTCCACAGACAGATTGAGGAGATCGTTCCTCCCCCAAACTATGCGACTCTTTAATTCCATCAGGGGGGGTAAACGTTAATATTTAACATTATACATAGTTATTGTCTGTTTTTTTTCACCTGTATTATTATCATTCTTTAATTTAATATTATTTATTGTATCAGTATGCTGCTGCTGAAGAATGTGAATTTCCCATTGGGATTAATAAAGTATCTATCTATCTATCTATCTATCTAAACGATTGCGCCACTTAGCTGACAACGCGTTCAATAATGAGTCCACTATTGAGGAAAATTCATTGGGATTAATGAATGTCATTTGCAATCATTGTCATTTACTTAACTTCCCTGAAGAAACAACTGGCAATACAAGTAATGAATTTACACGTTGTTATCAAAACGGTCAAATTAGACTGCCTCCTTTACATTCATATCCTGAATATCTACAGAAGCTTCTAACTAACGATGTACCTGAAAGTGAAATCTTTATGAACTGCATTAGATCCTACAAATCGATATTCACTATGAACATTAACAGTGGCACTGCACATGACATCCGTCTTGCAAAACTGTTAATTATTGATGAATGTACAATGGCATCCACTCACTTACTCAACACCATTCATAAACTTCTACAAACGTTTATGAATAATAATCTTCCCTTTGGAGGAAAGGTACTTTTATTACGAGGAGATTTTAGACAGTGCTTAGCTATTGTTCCACATTCCATGCGCTCAGCTATTGTTCAGTGCACCTTAAAATACGCAGACAATTGGCATTGCTTTCAAAAGATACAGTTAGTACAAAACATGCGATGTCCAGATCCAGATCATAACAATTGGTTATTACAACTGGGAGATGGTACACTCACCAATACAGATAGACTTCTCCCAGATATTATTACAATTCCTCAAGCCTTTATCTGCGCCGACTTAGTTACAGACAGATTTGGAACAGCAATCTCATTAGACCAAATGCCCCTTTTAACACAACGCACTATATTATGTCCAAAAAATATTAATGTGGAAAACATAAATACCCAAGTCATTGCATTACTTCCTGGAGAGACACAACTCTTTCTAAGCTCTGACAAACTTGACTCTGATCACAACAATAACCATCTTCATTGACCTTACAAGTTCTGACCTGGAATTACCTTTTACACTTAAACGGCGTGTGCAAAGAAATTTTCCAATAAACCTTTACACTGTGCCACACACTTTATTGTTTGCTTTCTATTTGCATCATCTACACCTTCACACTATTCTATATCTCATTGATACATCACGCTCTTTCTCATTCCCAACACCAGGGGTTGGCGAGCGAAGCGAGCAGGGGGCAGAGCCCCCTAGTTCAAAAGAGATTAGATGTCCTTCTCACCCTACTCCATCTAGAGAGCAAGGAAGGAGGAAGTTTAATTCTGGCATTGAGACTTCTGGAGGTTAGCAGAGGTTCACCTTGTTTATTAATCTTTTCCTCATCTAAATTACTAAATTTCTACCAGATTCTAACATTTTTTTTCCCTCCAGTTTTTACATAAATAAATTTGCCCCCCCCCCCCGTTGTATTATTGTTGGAAGTTAGAGTCTATTATTAACACCCAAACAAAAAAAATAAAAACGACTGTCAGTGGAGATATTATTGTGATCTTATGGCCATTAGGTAAATAAATGAAGATTTTGTTCCAATGAGATCTGAGCATCAGGTATTCCCAAAACGTGTGGCCTAGAAAAGCAGGTGCCAGAAGACATTGATCAAAATTAGGGTCTTGACCAGAGTATATTTTGAATTGTATTAAACAATTTTTCTCACAGACATACACAAACAGTACTTTACAATAAAAAAGTTTCACTTTCAGAGTAATTATACCACAAGACAGCAAATTGTCACCACCCTTCCTTTCTTCTGCAAAACGCCTTAAATATAATCAGAGCATTGCTTCAGATTTCAACTATTAAAACAGAAAACAACTGACTATGCCTAAAAGTAATTTTAAGGTGTTGTCCACAAATAAGCAAACTAGAGCTTCTTACTGCGTCAACTGTCTAAGGATAATAAGAGTCAATTTTTGTGCATATCTATGCTCAATCCATTTGTGCAAGGAGAGCCTATTGTTGACTTCTAATGCTAAACTTCAAAAACAAAATAATTTTACTTCTGACGCAAATTCTAATACTAAAAGGCCTTTAGATTAACAATATTTTATGAGACAGAAGTATAACTACCAAGTACCAAGCAGTGGACCAGACTGTAGTGCAAGGTTTGGGATCTTTTAGTAAAAAGGTTAAGTAGTTAAAAATATAGTAGGTTCCCCATTTTAAATTCAGACATTGAATGATAGGCTACTTTCAAAAAAAAAAAAAAAAAAAAAAAAAACCTTCCTCACTCTGGGCTAGACATGTAGCAGAATAATGTACTGTAGATGTATAGCTCATTGAGATTATAAATTCCTAAATCTGCCTTAGATAAGGCAGACACAGCCTCCTGTAGACAAAATCAAACACTAGCCTCCCCTTTGACTCTACCTTTACCTTCCTATGAAACACACTTGACTAGCTCGTTGTCACACAGTGTTTTGTAGTATGTTAAGTATGTTTTATATTACCCGACTTCAGAGAAAAATGATCAAGAAAAACAGTCCAGCAATTCTCAAAAAAAAAAAAAAAATTGGAAATCTTTCTTGGATATAGGTCAATGTAGGAAGAAAAAAGTGTACCAAATAATTTATTTTATTACTAAATCATTAAAGAAGAAGGGAGAGGAAAGAAAAATGACAAATGGTGAAAATGCATATATACAGTATAAAAGTTAAGTATACTGTATAAGTGATTGTTTTGCTGTTTTTCAAAAACTCAGTAGGCAGATTTTAAGCAATGTCTGGGTCTTTCAGTTTCATTTTGAAATGCTCATATATGACCTCCTGACTGACATTCCTGGGTGGACTGCAAATTCTTTTGAAATTAATTTTGAAGTAAAAAAAAAAAATACTATAATTAAATTGTACCTACAATCGTCATTTGTAAAGAAAAGTATTTATATATGTTTTTTCCCACATTTAAAGTTGCTAAAAATGGTAATGTTAAATATTTTTCCAATGAAATGAAATTCAAGCTAACAGGTAATTTTTTTTAAGTCTGGCAAAGACACTGCAGTTAAAAATGGGAGCAGATAGCTAATCAGAATATTACAATAACAAGTTCAATGTTATAAAGTTACAAGGTATACTAAATCATTAGGCTGTTTACACAATAGGATATACCAGTTATAAGGTAAATGTATTTTACTAGACATTAAAAAGTCAATACATTTTATTAAAATGAATTTTAATCTTTCGTCACTTACTATTCTTCCCTACTTATAAATGCGACAAACAGTAACTGCAGCTTTGCCATTATGTAAAAAATTATGGAATTTTTAGGAAATTTTATATGTGAGGATTGAAAGACGTGGGGGACACCAGTAGCTGGGGATTGCTACTTACCATACGTCCACCAGGTAGACCTGGGGCCTTCAATGCAACTACTTCACTGTAAATGCCAGCATCTACCTGTTTAAAAAAAAAAAAAAAAAAACCTCAATGCAGCCAACTATTAAAATGGCTACTGTACTGAATGCAGTTCTGATTTTCTCCATTAACCTAAATCACCTTGAGCATGGGAAAGCTGCTATATAAATAAAATGTATTATTATGAAATACATTTTCTGCAAGTGATTAACACCATTCAAATATAAATCATGAATTTAAAATAAAACCTAATTTTACATCACAACTTCAGGCTGGTCTACAAAGAAAGACATCAGCTGTATACAAAAACACTCCCAAAAACCAGGACAGCTTCTGTGGATATTCAAAGGTGAGATTGATCTAACTTGATCCTAGATCAGAACCAGAAGTAATAAAAACCTGCTCACATTTCCATATTCAGTGAGTGGCACCTGAAGGCTCTTCAGCTCAGCAGGGAGCTTCTTTATGCAATCGGATATCAACACCACTCCATCAAACCTGAAAAATAAACAATCCATAACGTAAATGTCAAACTAATCAAGCCAGACTTGAAAGTGGCAACAAAAACACCACCCAGCCCAGATATGAAAGATATGTACCCATATCAATCTAATCCAACTAGTTAGTAATCTTTATTAAGGAAGGCTCTGCCAAGGTAAAGGCTTCTCCTAATTTTAATTTTTGAAAGTTCAACTGGGGTGTGGTGGTGGCAAAACAAGTCACATCCCTAACACAAACATTTCAACACAGTCCACAGCTGCAACAGATGATTGAATACATTGTAGTTATTGACACAATTCAAACATTCTTCCCGGAAATCACTGACTTTCATCACTTTCTGAAGGCAAAACTCTGATTCATTTAAAACATGTAAAATGCTTCATTTCATATATGAACAACTTTGACCTTTACTGAAAACTCTCTGGAGTTCTGAACACTGACCAAGATCAAAAAAAGCACATGTATGGTCTATCACTACATAACTTCTCCAGTGGGAATAACTTGTGCCCCAAAGCAAATTCTCACTGACCACAGGGACCAAATCTGTAGCAGGTCAATTTCCTAAGGGTTGAACATTTTGTAAACGAAACATAGCTTTCGGTCTTCCCCTTGGAAAAATGGACATAAACCACAAAGTAAAGCTGTAGAAAGTAACATTATAAGATGCAAGAAGTAGTGGGCACTGCACCACAGGCCTCAGGACTACATGAACAAACACTGACCATGATGTGCTCTCCGTTTAAAAAACAAAATGAAGAAAAAAAATCTAGCAGGGAGAACACAAAGGTGTATAAGCAGAAGGTAAACAGTGTCAATCTGCTTGTCAAAGGCAAAAGTTAAGGAAGAGATGATCTTGGAGAGATGAACTTCTTTGTACACAGATCCTTTAAGATATTGGATTATGTGGCCATTACAAATGTGATCACACCACCATCAATTCAGCAATGCAAGTATCAGAAATAAGTCAAGAAATAACCAGCCCTTCCCCACATACAACCAAGTTAATTTGCTCCGATAATTCAACTTTCTAGTAAACTAAGAATCTGGAAGTCAAGCCCTCCTTCACATGTGCACTCTATCACAGTAATTACAAATCGCTCCTACTTGAAAGAAAGCTGCTATAGATATCATGAAAAGCAAATTTCAGCAGTGTCCCCATCTCGTGATCTGCAATGATTCTTAAAGGAATCCTTTAATTCTTAAATGAAATTAATTACATAAATTAAATGAATCCGTATTACTAACCGAGAATGGTAAACCGGATATGGACACAGGTACATGCCCATGGACGCAGGAGACATAGTGCGCAGGCGCCACACAAAAACG
Source organism: Erpetoichthys calabaricus (assembly GCF_900747795.2). Classification (NCBI taxonomy): domain Eukaryota; kingdom Metazoa; phylum Chordata; class Cladistia; order Polypteriformes; family Polypteridae; genus Erpetoichthys; species Erpetoichthys calabaricus. The sequence goes on from NC_041394.2 coordinate 39,114,306, forward strand.
AGGAATCAGCCCCCCCGCCCCAGAGTGAAACGGGAGAGACTACGAACGACACAGCCACACAAACAAGAGGAGTCAGCGCCCCGCCCCAGAGTGAAACGGGACAGACTACAGAGTCCACAACTCACTGCATAATCAAACCCGACATGGTACGGAAAGCACAGGCGCCTACAACACGCTAAACACCACCAACAACGAAAGAGCTCAACTAACAGAAATAAGAAATAAAGCAACAAGCCCAAAGAATACGGAACCCTAAATGTCCACACCACACAGCAGAGGCAAACCCGACATAGTACGGAAGGTGCAGGCGCCTACATCGCGCGTCTAAAACACCGCAGGCAAAACCCCAAGATGGTGCAGAAGCCCCACAGACCTGGACTCCACAGCATATGTGAATCACATTACAGTAATACAATTATTATAAGTACTCACAGAAACAACAAACACAAGAAGCGTCCGCATCCCGCCCCACAGTCAAACCGGAGAGAGTACAGAGTCCCCACACGTCCACAAAACACAGCATAGTCAAACCTGAGATACCCATGCACGCAGGAGACATGGTGCGCAGGCGGCTACAGCGCGATCCTCCGAGAACGAAGGAGACACAGCTCAAAAACGAAAGAGCTCACCTAACGTGGATAAGAAATGAGGCAACGCGCCCATAGGTGACGACACAGCTACACAAAAACAAGAATACAGCCCCCCGCAACAGAGTGAAACAGGACAGACTACAGAGTCCACGACCGTCCACAACAGCATAATCAAACCCGAGATGGTACGAAAAGCGCGGCCGCCTACAACGCGCTATACACCGCCTACAACGAAAGAGCTCAACTAACAGAAATAAGAAATAAAGCAACAAGCCCAGAGAATACGAAACCCTAGACGTCCACAACACACAGCAGAGTCAAACCCGACATAGTACGGAAGCTGCAGGCGCCTAAAACGTGCGTCTAAAACACCGCAGGCAACACCCCGAGATGGTGCAGAAGCCCCACAAACCCGGACTCCACAGCATATGTGAATCACATTACAGTAGTACAATATTATACGTACTCACAGAAACAACAAACACAGGAGGCGTCGGCATCCTGCCCCACATTCAAACCGGAGAGAGCACGGAGTCCCCAAACGTCCAAAACACACAGCATAGTCACACCCGACATAGTACGGAGGGCGCATGCGCCTACAACGACAGACTACACAGCATAATCAAACACGACATAGTACGGAAGGTGCAGGCGCCTACAACATGCGTCTAACACACCGCAGGCAAAAACCCGAGATGGTGCAGAAGCCCCAAGGATCCGGACTCCACAGCATATGTGAATCACATTCCAGTGATACAATAAGTACTCACAGACATACATATGTCCTCACAGAAAAAACAAACACAAGAGGCTTCGGCATCCCGCCCCACACTCAAACCGTGGAGAGTACGAGGTCCCCAGACGTCCACAAAACCCAGCATACTCAAACCCAAGATAGTATGGAGGGCGCGTGATACATATGTAACAATTACCAAGAATGACAATAATCTCTTTCAACTGTATTTTGGCTTACCCATGACCAGGGGTTGGCGAGCGAAGCGAGCAGGGGGCGGAGCCCCGTAGTACTGTGATAAAAGCAATAAAGTCAAACACATAAAACAAAGAACTCATGAATGTTTTACACAGAATTTGCTAACATTAATGCAAATGAACAAATCATTAGAGAGGCATGTCATAGCATACAGAATTGTGCATCTTGCAGAGAAATGTTCAACAAATAACAGGACTGCAAAGTTTATCCTTTTCACGTTTAACCTTTTGAAAGCCATGAGGAAATTACTGGGTTGTGACCCCATTTCAGGATCCATTCATCTTTGTAAAGATGTACAATTTGTTGCAACTTTAAACAACAGTAAAAGATGTGGTTGCATGCTACTTGAGAAAACTGCAAAAGTCCCAAATATGTACAACATAATGAGACAATACAGAGGTTATACAGTAAGTGCACTGATAAGTCTTTCAACAATGGTCACAAAACCTTTAGGCCACTTAGAACAAGAATCACTATACTGTAGGCACTCCAAAATGATTATGAAACAAACTTTATTGATTGTTGTAGTTAAAAAGTAGACCTTGGTCACTTTCAAGAAAAGAGAAACTGCTGCTGGAGGCCCTTAGGGGCAACCTATGTAATAGCCAACCATACCATCTTAATCAAAAGAATTGCCTCTCAGTTGAAATGTCTTCCATTTTTAGGTAAAAGGGTGTGAATTGTCACTCTGAAAAACACAGTAAATATAAACCCTTAACATTTGTACATAATTATTAAATTTTAAGCAAATGTAAAAAATAAATTCTTTGGCTGTTGAAATGTTTGTGTTAGGGATGTAAATTGTTGTTTTGCCACCACAACACCCCAGTTGAACTTTAAAACTAAAATTAGGAGAAGACTTAATTGCTTTTGTTTTCATAAATAATATATTATATTCAAGACGGTAATCATCATGCTGAAGTTAAACACTTTGAAATATTACTTAGAATGATGAAGCATGCTAAATACTAAGTTCCACTGCTCAAAGAGGTCAGAGATTACTACAGGCATACTTACTTTTCATCAGAGCAGTTGGTGGTATACTCCATAGGCTGAACACTTAAAAAGAAAAAAGAAAAAAAAAAACAACATTACTCATGTTACATAAGGCTGTTCATTTTAAGGAATGTTAAACATACTGGTTAATTGTCACCACAGGCAAGTTTCTGTAAGATCACATTTTATATAAGTCAGCCCAATAAGACACTAGTATTATGATACATCCCAACCCCTTCTCTCTCACACTTGTACACAACTGCACATATGCAGTAACAAGATAAAAAAATTCAATATAGCACACAGAAGCAAATTATATTAACATCTTGACCATATAGCAACTTATGCACAAGGTGTCCCGCCGGTGAGACACGGCCATATTTCAAAGTGGTTTGTTTATGTTGCAGTAAACCCAAAAGTTAATCAAAAGCAGTAATGGTATTTTTACTTACTCAAGGGTGTTTGGAGTTTAAGCCCATTACAATGATGTACAGTTATCTATAATTGCTCATTCATACTGCATGCCACAGCTGTGCGTAGAAGACAGTAAATAAACTGCTTCTGCAACAGTTCATCATTACGAATTATTATGCACAGAGCTTGAGTCAGATTCCGATTACGGTTTTGATTATTAAGAATGTCATGTTTGATGAAGAACTTGATTCTACAAATAAGCTGCAAGTACTGCTTTTATAGTATAACTTTGGAGTGTCACTGCGTACAGTTTTAAATATTCAAGCATCAGGGCTTCAATTACCATTACCAGATGCTGCCTGCTGTATGTTCTACCCATGTTATTTACTGAGCAGTGCTCTTTCACTTTCAGCACAGATAATGTTTCTTAGTGTACCTGTTAGTACTGTTTTGCTGAGCTTTTGCATCTTGAAGTTTCATGTGAGGGGGTGGAGTAGATTATACTGTGAACAAGTCTAATGTGCCCGCAACCAAGTGACTGCCGTCTGCAACTCAAAAGTGGCTAAGAAACGCTGGTTTAGGTGTGTGGGTGTGTATGTCTGTGTGGCAAGTTCTGCACTCATGGATGCCTGTTTCCTGCCCAGTGCCTGCCTTGTAACCCAGCACTGGATGAAGCTGGTACAAAAATATATGTATGTGCCTGCTACTTTCTTCCGTTTCACATCTTGAAAAAAAACCAACAACAGAAAAATCAATAATTAAATAAAAAAACGCACTGAACTTCTGAGGGGCAGCACCAGAAGATGTGTGAATTACAGTACAAAAATCCCAATCTAGTGTGCATAATGTGCCAGCTTCTTTGTGTGTATGGATAAATAGAAATTGTTTCAAGGACTGGTATGAAAAATTATTTTCAAAATAAAGGTTTGGATGAGTACACAATGTGTACATAGTTACAAGCTATTTATTTTTTCCTTGTGAATTTTATATAGTGTGTGTGTATTTTATATATCTTTTATTTTTTAATAACAAAAATATAACTGCTACTACAATAATTGTTTTGAGAGACTGTTTAGGTACAAGAGACTAAATGTTTCCAGAAAAGGACACAATGTTTCCAAACAGGAGGACATTTTGTGCCAAACAAAAAAAAACTTTGCAAAGCTACAGAATAGGACATTTAAACTTGGCACAATGATAGCTGACAGATTGGAGCACAAACGAAAACTGATTTCTGGATTGTGCATCTTCAAATGTCTTGGTGTGTACTGAAAAATCCAGTTTTATGAAGAGAAATCCCTAAAGCACTAATTTGTTGTATTTCATTTAGTTGATATTGGTGTAAACAAAAGGTTTTTAATAGGCCTGGGAAAGTTAAGCATTGTGATTAATGTGTCTTGGTTAACATGTTAAAATATGGTGTCGCATCCAGGGCCGGCCAGGAGGCAAAAGCCTCAGGTGGCAATTTGGTCAGGGTGGTATTTTATGTATTTTTTTTTTACATTACAAAACAGTAACACTGTAATGATCAGGTTGGAGATGCAGAGGGCCATGTGGCTGGACAGCTACTAAGCACTGTGCTGTGTTATGCAAATGAAACATCTGAGCAAGAGGAAGAAATCTCAGGAAAAAATGTAGAAGCAGCACAAGAGCCAGGTTTGAGTATGGAAGGTGCTGGAATGGAAGCATGTTTGCTTGGCGTTAGTGACAGAATGCAGGAGTCACACAGGACGACTAGAGCACAGGTTCGGATGAGAAGTCACAGTGAAACAACAGCATGCTTCTGGGCCAAAACACTGAAACGGAAGACAGTATGGAGGGGTTAGTCAAGTCGGAGTGCAAATAAAGTTAAGGCAATCACAGAGCTGCTTTTATGTCAGCTTCTCCAGGTAGTCCCATACTTCTCAGAGAGGTCTCGTCCACCTGAGGAGCGTGTCTTTCTCAGGTCAGGACCCAGGGACAATACACTATTATTTCCACTGCACACCAGCTGAAGAAACACTTGTGCAGAGTATAATTATCAAATCGTTGATGGTGATGAACAATTGAGTACTTAAAGAGTTTTAACACAAGTTTTAAATTATGCCCCTTTAAGAGATGCTTGTTCTTTCAATTAAATCAGTCTTCAGCAGTGCATTCAAAGGCAACAGTCGTTTTGATCGTTTGATTTTATTTTGATATGTGTTTGTCTCATATGCTCTGCCAATTTAATAATCAATAGATTGGCCTCATTTTCTTATTGCCTATTTTTCCAACTTGCCTTTAAGGAAGGCATTCAAATTCATATTGTACTTGCTCAAGTAGTATTTTCTTAAAAGTTCAGGTTTAAGGTCATTGTTCAAGTTTAAACAATGCCACTCTTTTTTTTATTTTTTATTTTTTTTTTTAATTCCTTTCTGTTGATTCTACATTCAATTTTTTATTTAGTGTGTATTTACTTCATGATTCTGTTTTAATTTTGTAATTGCATATTTTAATGTTAGGTGTGATTAATCATGATTAATTATAGTTTTTTGTGTTAAAAAAAAAAAAATCGACTCCCCAGATTACTTTCTTTTAAATATCTGTATTGTTGTACTCACTACTCTTCAGCCATTTGCAGCTTCTTTTTTACATAACCAGATTAATAGCAATGTATTTTTGGGTACATAATTTAGGTGCAATGATGTCAAAAATCCCTTACTGCATAAGATTATTTTTCATTAGTGTTATTTTTCATAATCATGACATAAATTTATTTGCTCTGGAACTTATTTTATTAAATGAAGTTGTGTTTAAAAATGAAAATTGCACCTCCTAAAGGAATTTGCAATTGAAGTCAGAGAAGCTCCAAAAGAAATGTGAAATATAAGCCTTTGAAATTACCAAATACATTCATTTCAAACTTCAAATACGAGTTACCAAGGGGACAATATTACAATTGTTAATCATAGAGCTTTGCAGATATTTTTCAATTTTCTCAATGTAAACTGGAAAAAGCTGGAAGGACCAAACAGATAAGTTTATTTATTGATCTCATTACTTGCAGTAGCACACGGCTGAGTGCTGATCCTTCACGAGTTCCATTTAAGTGCTACAAGCAAAATTTTGAAAGCAGCGAGATTACTAAAAGGGAGTTGATACAACCTGTAGACACTGCATTCCCCCCCCCCCCCACCCCCATTATAGTTTCACATTTTATGTATGTGTATTTCTCAACTATTCTAGCTGAAAGAATGTTGAACAAAACAGCTACAAATGCATTTTACCTCTGGATTACTTTAGTGATGTTTAACTGCAAATATCTTCATTTTAATGTCTGTAGTATTCTTAATATAGATTGAACAGAGAACATACATTTTTTTACTATGGGAAAAAAAACTTTTTAAAAATATTTTCCACTTTGACTTGTTATTATAGACATACTTCTGAAAAACAAAGTCATGTTTTCTGAAACTGTAACCTTTTCAGACATACTGGGTAGATTTTCAAGTTTTAGTTGCATGTTTTTTCACCATAAGTGTGAACGAATAATAGAAATAAAAAAATAAAATATTAAACATTCCTTAAGAGAAAAGTATAATTTGATCAGATGTCAAAATATGCTTTTGATAAATTAGTAGTTTATAGGGTTTTAATAATAAAGGATTACTGTTGTTGATTACTGTGTTGATATTTGAAAGAGCTTCACAAGATAAAATCCCTTGCAATTCGCATTGTCACAAGTACAATAAATACTGCACTTGCACTGCACATAAATGCAAATTGGTAGCTCTAAATTATTTGGAACTATTGTCAAGAACTTGCATTATCATGTACTTCATACTCTTTCAAAATTCCTTTTAATTATTTACATATACAAATTAAAAACACGTTGAAATGCAGTGGTTTCATTGAGTTTGACCTTTGCTTGCACATATCAGCAGAAACAATGAGGACCACCAGGCCGTATGAAAAAAATCATGAAACTGCTGACGGGGAGTTTTCTAATCTTCCAAATTTTACAACATAATCATAGTTCACAAAGTGATAATATATCCCACAAAAAAGCAGGATCATTATCCAAAAAAAAAAAAAAAACCTTCAAGGCAAATTATGTTATATCAATAAATATGGGGGCTACATTATAATTGCGGTGGGTTGGCACCCTGCCCAGGATTGGTTCCTGCCTTGTGCCCTGTGTTGGCTGGGATTGGCTCCAGCAGACCCCCCCCATGACCCTGTGTTCGGATTCAGCGGGTTGGAAAATGGATGGATGGATGGCTACATTATAATGTCTTTGATGAAATAGGAATGAAGTACTTAAACTATTTGTTTCATAAAACTTCTTCAACTGCCTAGGGTGGTAAAGTCCCTGTGTGTGATTTACTAGTAACAGAATCCGTATGTGCATATACAGTATGTGTGTGTGTGCACATTTGATATGCATTTGCTGCATACAACTAGTGTTATGCTCAATTTCACATATGGTTTAAGGAGGCTCAGGCAGACATCTTCTACCAGTCCACTGAAGTACTGTACTATTTCTATGCTGTGGGCTGCTGACATTGTAACACCAGTTCATGGGATGACAGATGCCAGAAGGAAGCAATCTAGAAGGCCAGCTGACTGACAGTACTCACCCAGGACTTATTTTTTCTGCCGCTTCCTCCCATGATGATGAGAAATGTAGAGGCCATTATGACTAGTGCCTCTTTGCTAGGATTTTTCTTTTCTACCCTACAGCACCATCAATCACTAGTTTATTAGATTTATTAGATTATTATTATCCGGCGCCGCCGTGAGTGGCAGCCTTTTCAGCAGCTCCGTGTATGACTGTATATGTATGTGTACTTTTCTACTTTTATTTTTCTATTTTTTATTTATTGATCACTCCTACCACTTTATTTTATGTGGATTCCTTCCCTGGACACACTTACTTTTACAACGTGGGCATGGATTTTAACACGCCGAGACTCGCCTATTCAAGTACTCAACTTCGGGCGCTGAGAACAAATGCCAGTGCCGGTGTGGTTCCATATTTACCCGACGAGGTAAGAAGGCGGTATCGTGGCAGCAGAGCCGGCACTAAGCTAAAAGTGAAGCGGCTTGCGAGAAAGTGGCGTTTCAAGCCTTCGGTGCCTTCTGTGATTCTGGGGAATGTAAACTCAATCTCAAATAAGATCGACGAACTGGCTGCGCTGGTGAAAAATGTCAGGACCTACAGAGAATGCAGTTTGTTGTGTTTCTGCGAAACGTGGCTAAATAACACCATCCCAGATGCCAACGTGGAGCTACCCGGGTTTAGCACAGTTAGAGAGGACAGAGATGCAAGTACCTGTGGTAAGCACAAAGGAGGAGGACTCGCTCTCTATGTTAATACACGGTGGTGTCACTCTGGACATGTTAACGTCAAAATCTCCACTTGCTGCAGGGATATCGAACTGTTGGCCGTAAGTTTACGTCCCTACTATTTGCCCAGAGAGTTTGGACATGTCATTGTTGTTATTGTATACATTCCTCCTCGGGCAGACGTGGAGTCAGCGAGTGACATCATCCATTCCGCTGTTGCTAAGTTACAAACGCAGCACCCTGAGGCGCTTGTGCTAATCGCTGGAGACTTTAACCATGTGACGCTGGACAAAACATTGCCTGCATTCTCCCAGTATGTGGACTGTAACACCCGGGGAAATAAGACTATTGATTTACTGTATGCAAACGTTAAAGACGCATACAGCGCCACCCCGCTGCCTGCGCTTGGGAAAGGAGATCATAACCTGGTTCAGCGTCAGCCTCACTATAAACCAAAAGTTAGAGTCCTACCTGTAACCACACGATCATTCAGGAAGTGGACCCCGGAGGCTGAGAATACTCTGAGAGAACTTTTTGGAACTACAGACTGGGATATCCTGCAGGGATCTCATAATGAGAACATTGAGGAAGTTGTTGACTGCACTACTGACTACATCAACTTCTGTATGGACATTGTAGTTCCAGTAAGAACAGTACGCTGCTATGCTAACAACAAGCCATGGATTACAAGTGACATCAAGGGCCTTTTGAATCAGAAGAAAAGGGCTTTTAAAGACGGTGATCAGCATGAGCTCAAGCGCGTGCAGAAGGAACTCCGAGTCCAACTCAGGGCGGCGAAGGAGCAGTACAGGAGAAAGCTGGAGCAGAAGTTGCAGAATAACAGCATGAAGGAAGTGTGGGATGGGATGAAGATCATCACTGGCTGCAGCTCGAAGCGGGGTACCACCATCGAGAGAGACGTGAAGAGAGCAAACCAAATGAACAACTTTTTTAACAGGTTTGACCACCCTAACCCACTCTCACTCTCACCTCGGAGTACTGCACCCTCCACACATCCTTCTGCTGATACCAGCATAGGAAAAACATCCCCACCCATAATAACAACAGCGCAAGTGAGCAGACAGCTGAGGAGACTTCGTGCCAGCAAAGCAGCGGGTCCAGATGGAGTATCGCCACGACTGCTGAAGGTCTGTGCATCGGAGCTGGGGGGTCCTCTACAGCGCATCTTCAACCTGAGCCTGGAACAGGGGAGAGTCCCGAGGCTTTGGAAAACATCTTGTATCACCCCAGTCCCAAAGGTATCACGTCCTAGTGAGCTGAATGACTTTCGGCCTGTTGCTCTGACATCACATGTGATGAAGACCATGGAGAGGCTGCTGCTTCACCACCTTAGGCCACAGGTTCAACTCGCCCTTGACCCTCTGCAGTTTGCATATCAGGAGAAGGTGGGAGCGGAAGATGCCATCATCTATATGCTACACCGATCCCTCTCTCACTTGGACAGAGGCAGTGGTGCTGTAAGAATTATGTTTCTAGACTTCTCTAGCGCCTTCAACACAATCCAACCTCTGCTCCTTAGGGACAAGCTGACAGAGATGGGATTAGATTCATACCTAGTGGCATGGATCGTGGACTATCTTAAAGACAGACCTCAGTATGTGCGTCTTGGGAACTGCACGTCTGACATTGTGGTCAGCAACACAGGAGCGCCACAAGGGACTGTACTTTCTCCGGTCCTGTTCAGCCTATATACATCGGACTTCCAATACAACTCGGAGTCCTGCCATGTGCAAAAGTTCGCTGATGACACTGCTATCGTGGGCTGTATCAGGAATGGGCTGGAGGAGGAGTATTAAGAGGAAAGACGCCTCACGCCTGGACAAACTGGTGAGGAAGGCAGGCTCTATTGTTGGCATGGAGCTGAACAGTTTAACATCTGTTGCAGAGCGAAGGGCGCTCAGAAGGCTCCTATCAATTATGGAGAATCCACTGCATCCACTTAATAGTATCATCTCCAGACAGAAGAGCAGCTTCAGTGACAGACTGCTGTCACTGTCCTGCTCCACAGACAGATTGAGGAGATCGTTCCTCCCCCAAACTATGCGACTCTTTAATTCCACCAGGGGGGGTAAACGTTAATATTTAACATTATACATAGTTATTGTCTGTTTTTTTTCACCTGTATTATTATCATTCTTTAATTTAATATTATTTATTGTATCAGTATGCTGCTGCTGAAGAATGTGAATTTCCCATTGGGATTAATAAAGTATCTATCTATCTATCTATCTAGTTGACTGTGCAATGGTATGCTAACAGGTTGCACTGTAGTGCTTTTTTGTGTCTCAAACATCAAGATGCATAATGCCTTTATAACTGTGTTCAGCTATAAAGACACACTGACAAAGATGACATATTTTCGTTAGATACATTAAATGTACCTTTAGTATATTACATTATATTGGGTCTAGAAACAGTTTTTTTTTTTTCTGTTTACCCTATTTCAGCATGCGCTTTACCGTCTATTTTGCTGAAAGAACATGTGAATGGATACAGAAACAAAAACTCAGTTCTATGATCTTGTATGTTGCGTTTCTGTGAAAAAAATGAGAGTACACTCACATTTTATACATATAAAAAAAGGCATAAATTACAAAAGCAGAGGAAAGGTATAGATCATTCATTCATCCATCTTCCAAACCCACACTATCCTCACCAATGTTGCAGGGCAGCTGGACCCTACCCTAGCAAGCATAGGACACAAAGCAGTAACAATCACTGGACAGAGCACCAATCCATTGCTGGGTGAAGACACACATGCATACATACACTAGGGTCAATTTAACTTAACCAATCCACCTAGCCCACAGATCTTTGAACCATGGGAGAACACTGGAGTACCTGGAGGAAATCCACACTGACATAGGAAGAACATGCAAACTTTATAAAGAGAGGAGCTGAGACATTAACCCCATCCTCCTTGTTGTGAGACGGTGGCACTACCACTACACATTAGTGCAAGGGGGCCACAGTAGGTGACAGGTGTCCTTCCAACCCATCTCTTAATTTTACAGCAAACACTGCAGCTAATTTGAATTCTCATTCAATCTGGTGGCTTGCTCAAGTTATCCATTTGCAGCAATAGCTTACTCAAAATGTATTTTTTTTAGATGTGGAAGGATGCTCTTTACAGTAACAGCTTTTGTATACTGTAGTCAGTTCTGGCAGGTTTAGATTTTTCCCTATTTTAGTTCAATATTTTCTTAAACTTTTTATTTTTTAAATATATTGTATCTTGTTTTCCAGGTAGTCAGCAATAAGAGGCAAATAACATGACAGTCAAAAGCTACCCAATTTGCCGGTTACTGTTGACACTGGTGTGATTAACATCACAAAGTAACTACTTAAGTAAAATAAAAGGAAGAGAAAAGTGTGAGATTGAGGGATAATAATCTCTTCTGATGCACGGTAAGGTTTTACTGAATTTTCTCATAAAAAAGTAGAAACGAGACATCTAATTAGACCTCCTTTCATATACAGGAAGAATTATCCGGTACTTCAATTAAATAAGCAAGTTCAGCTGATGCTAGGATGGTTCAAAACCAGCAGTTCGGTAACTTTGTTACCAATTTACATTCCGAGTCTCTCTCAAAAAGATTTAAACATCCATTATCCAAAAAAACCAGGTATATGGGCAAAAAATACAGTAGATCGTAAATACTTAGCGTACGTCCTGGACAGTCGAAGACTTGCATGAATACAAGAGAGAACGGATAGGCTGGTGAATTATTAGATGTTTAGTGAGTACATTACATGCAAAAAATTGAAAAACACAAACACTGAACACAAAGAGTCACGGAAAGCATTAACAAAAAATGAAGGAAAAAAGAAAAAGCACATCATTAGTGTGAATAATAAAAACACTGAATGATGGATATGAAAGAGATGCACACGGATGGCAAATCGTCTCAAGCCGTAACAGTAACTTCAGCAGATTAACACCACTTTGAAACTTTTGAACTATCAGTTGTTGATATTTAGTCATGTACACATTGGTAACTAACATCATCCAACTCATTTAACAGAAGAAAGCAGGAAGTCGTTGGATTCGACAAAAACGGTTAAATATGCTAAACGAGGCGATTTAATTCTACACCAATGCAGCGCGCACCTCCAAAAGCTTTCATCTGAAATACGCATTAAAAACTTGCAACCTAAATAAAAGTAAATAGCAGACAGAAACAAAAACTTACCTTAGAACTCCCATTCTGCAGTGAGTGCTGATTGCTCCCTTTCCACGCAGTGGGGTCGCCGTATTAGTTCGCTTGTGATGACCATATTAGCCCCGCCCCCTTCTTTTGCTGGGCCCATTCGATTGGCTGTAGGGCCAAGCCCTGAGCTTCGATTGACTGACTGTTTTGCGTACTGTAGCGTGTAATCTGTATGTCTTCAGCTGATTAGTATGTTTGGCATATTTCCCTCGAATAAGAAAGCTACCGGCTTTTACATATTAACTGGTAAGCTTCTTGTCAACTGTGCATGCTATAAAGAGGGAAGGTGAGCTGGCGAGTGTGCAGATCTGAGTTCTTTTTCCCGGAAACACATGACTTAAACCGGAGGGTCAGAGTCCGACTGCAGGCTATTCGCTGTTTCCAAAATCGCTACGACATTGCCTCTCGTTCAAAGGGCAAAGAAAGGGCCTGAAATCCAAATCCAGGAGACAAATTTGGGAACAGCCAAGAATTATATGGGAATATAAAGTGTTGTGCGAATTACTGGTGAGACGAAACATCAAATGGTCTCCCTCTCTAACTAAAACCTTCTCCACCCCTTACGTGAAATGCAGTGAGTGGTAGGAAAAGTCCATGCTGGAGGGCCGGAGTGTCGGATTGCATCGTTGCAGTATTATCCCCGGCACGGAACACTGTTGCATAATTCTTCGTTCAGTTTTAGCAGTACCTGCATTTAAAAGAAACCTGTCAGGTGTTTTTTTCCTCTTAAAATCCTAGGACTGTTTTCTGATTTTACTTTTTAACGTATTGGCGCATTTATAATTGCGCAATTGCATTTAATTTGATGTTTTAAGTATGTAATGAGAATTATAGCAAAATGACACCTTTTATTAGTTAACTAAAAAAATTAGAATATGCAAGCTTCCGAGGCAACTTAGGCCCCTTCTTCAGGCAAGATGTAATCAATTTAAGTATGTAATAGTTTATCATTTTTGCTGGGGGGTGGTCCTCGGTAAAGCCAATAGCAGCCTAACTGCTGCGGGTGGATTTATATCCCTGGCCCTGTGTGTGAGTTTGATCCTAATGTGCCTAAGACAGATGTTTTGGTAAATTGTGAGAAGGCTGGTGACTCATCAGAGTTTGCTTCTTGCCTTTTACTGATGCTCTTGGGGAAAGGCTGTGACTTATGTGGCTACGAATTATGCAAAGCAAGTCCAAATAATGGATGAACAAATCCTGCAGGAATTGGAAGTGCAGATTGTAGAATTCAAAATTGTTAAATGACAACCTGTGATGCCCAAGGTGTAAATCGTAATGGTTTATCACCAGGCACTCATGTCTTATGATAGCTGATTCAGTTTCTTAAAAATAATTTTAAAAAGAATTTTATGTGATTCAAATGGAGAACACCATATAAACCGGCCAGTGGTCTGCTCAATGGGCTAACATTTGTGAGAAGGTCTTTATTTACTGTACAGTAAAATGTAACTTTTGATGATCAGATTGATTGCATGCACCGTAGCACAAATGGACCAGTTTTTTTCCATTCCTGGAGTGCATAATGCGGGTTTCTGAATTGTTGATGAATGATCTGATTATTGCTCCAAGCTGTTCTATGATTGGGCCAGAATCACGTTAAGTGATGATGCATCTCCATATTAAACTGTCGAGTCTTGTGTTCAGATCCCCTGCCTGGGTCACTGTCTGTACTGAATTTGCATGTTTTCTGTGTGTCTGCTTGTGATTTCTTTGAAACATCCCAAAGATGTGCATTTTGGGATAACGGGAATCTCAAAACTGGCCTCGAATGTGTACCCTGTGATGGGTTATTGCCCCATCCAGGTTTTGTTTCCACTTTCACGAACTATCAAACTAAAAAATTTATGAATAGCAAAACGTAGCTAGAAAAATGAGTCAGATAAATGATGTCCTCATAGTTATTATTCTAGTGTTGTGGCAGGCAGTTTGGTGTAGAAGTTAAGGCTTTGGACCTCAAACCTTGACGCCGTGAGGTCATATCCTGCTACTGACTTGTGTGAGCATCAGCAAGTCACTTAACCTGCCTGTGCTCCAATTGGAATAAAAGCAAAATTAAATAGAGCCAATCGTATCTCTCAAAATATTGTAAGTCACCTTGTATAACTATAATTAGTGTTTAGGGTTAAAGGCAATTCAACACCACGCTACTTAGTATTCTAAAACTGTATTCGATTTGAAGGAAACTGTTATTTTATATAACTGACATTTAATGAGATATACAGCTGCTGATTCTTATACTTGTCAGTTTCTTAATGTATTATTTTTAATAGACCTCATATTAATTTAAAGTAATTTGTTATTATTCAGGTTTGAGAGCCATAAATGAAAGAAAGAACATTTAGTGGTGGTGTCTTTGGTTTACAGTACTGTTAAGCATTTGCGTTCTAAATTATTTCAAAGTTGTTTTTTCATAGTAAGCACATCATAGTGTAGCCTACAATTAAACTAGTCACTTAAAGGATTACTCCATCTAAAAATGATTTTTTTTATATGTTACACCATGTAGTTTGTAGTGATTGGTAAGAAACAATTTTGATCTCAAATTCACGTGCAGAATAAAGAGACAAGTTTCTGATATAATAAGCAATTGACTGCATTCAGCGCTGGACAACAGCAAACAGTACATGAAAAAATGTGACGTTACTTGTGCCACATAGTCCACGTGTCATGTCCACCAATTCTTGTGCTCTCAATGTTTCAAGTACGTTTTTTTAAATAAAATATTAAATAAAGCACCTTCAGTAATGCTCTCCTGAATGGGATATTCTCCGATGCTACCAAGCATTTCAATTGCAGAGCTGCCTGCTGTTGTTACATTTCAATTTGAAGCAGTGAGCTACAACTGAAGTACCTCAAAGGGGGTCTTTCTCCAGATTGCTCTTCCCAAGATTTCTTCCATTTTTTTTCTCCTACAAGGGTTTTTTTTTTTTTTTAATGAGTTTCTTTTTGTCTCCTTAGGAAGTCGAGGCTGGGGAGGCTTTCAAAAAACGGGTCTGATAAAGCCCAGTATGGCATTCCTTGTGTGATTTGTTTGGGCTATGCAAGAAATCAATTGTTGTTGTTGAATTCTGCTAGATGATCTGTCGCCAGTCTGTGAAGCTGACGTTCTGCCTGTTGAAGCACCTCAGATCAGGAAGGTTGCTGATTCCTGAAGGGATCGTTGGGCCCTTGAGCGAGGCCCTTAGCCTGTATATTGCTCCAGGGGCCTAATCCAGTGGGTGGCCCTGCACTCTGACACCCAACGGTCCTGAGCAAAGGGGCGCTGGGGCGTTTTACAGTGTTCCAAAAAAAGTTTCTCCTCCTGATTATATTTTCATTCACTTTAACTTTTAATCTTTGATTGTATTCCTCTCCTAGTGTACTCTTTTATTTTATTGACATCACGTGAAGTGCAACATTAGCCAATGCATAAGCTATTACGGGGCTGGACTTGCGACCAATGAATATGGCGGAGAGGCAGGTCTTCAGTTCTGACGCTCGGATGCCTCTGAGCACGTTCCATTTTCATCTACAAGAGTGCTTTCCAGTGGTGGTTTATTTAACAATATTTTAGAAAAGTATGTGTGTTTGAGATGTTGTAAGTATACACGGAGATGACTTGACATGTAGATGATGTGTCTCAAGTAACATCAGATTTTTTTTCATGGACATTTTTGATACTGTTTGTTGTTGTCCAGCATTTGTTACTATAGGCTTTTATTATTTCATAAGTGTTATCTTGTATCTGTATGAAAACATGACATTAAAGTACTGCGGTCTAATACAGTCCATGTCTGTATGTGTGTGTAATGCATACAATTTATGTAAATATATATATATATTTTTTTCTCCTGCTTCTGCAGTAGATGATCGTGAAAAGAATCTCTCATTACCTTTTGCACAGAAGTGGCAGGCGGTTTCTCTCTGGTGCCATGAGGCTAGTCCAATTTCAGCCCAAGGGTGGACCTCAGCAGATCAGAATTGGAGTGGAGGAGAGCAATGGGGGCAATATTATTGATCTGAACGCCTTTGATCCCACATTGCCACACACCATGAGGGGACTCCTGGAAATGGGAGCACATGGAATGGAGACTGCAAGAAGGTGAAAGATCTTGGCTGTCTTGCTAATCACAAATAATGTCATGTCAAGGTGCTGATTTGCCTTTTGCAATTATCTGGTCTCATCTCCTGTGGCTCTCATGATGGTTGCTTTTTCTAACGCAGAGCTTTAGGCAGTGGTCAGCATGTAGTGCCACGCAGTCAAGTCTCAATCTTTTCGCCTATCACAAATCCTGACAAGGTGGTCTGTGTGGGAATGAACTATGAAGACCACTGCCGGGAGCAGAACGTACCATTGCCAAAAGAGCCCATTATCTTCAACAAGTTCTCCAGCTGCATTGTGGGACCATATGATGACATCATATACCCAGCAGTGACCACCGTAAGTATGCTTTGGGAGCTCCGGCATCCTTCAATGTTTCTCCTTCCTGGAGTTTTTTTTATAGCTGAGTGACTCAAGGAGTGTGGAGTACGGGATATGACCGTGAACTCTGAAGTTAGTTGCTACTTTATCTTACAGTCTTGATAGGTGCAATTATAAAAAAAAAAAAAAACTTGGCTGCATTTTAAAATAAACTTTGGTCTGGATAAAAATGGTTGGAAGAAGCTAATTTTCCATCCTAGTTTAGAGAAGCAGTGCCTGTCATGTAATGTTTTATAAGTGAGGTGCTTTGACTGGATTGGCATGTTGTGTCCCACAGGAAGTGGACTGGGAGGTCGAGCTCGCTTTTGTGATTGGGAAAACAGGAAAAGACATAGAGGTAAGAATCTGAAGGATCTGCGAATACGTACTGTATGTGACATCTGGCTCAGTCTCCGAAGTTAAAGAGCATAGGAGACATTGTTACTCCGTCCATGTTTTGATGCTTGAAATACACAGGAGAAAGTCTGTTTGTGCTGATCAGCTCTGTCGTTTGTAGGAAAAGGATGCACTCGGCTACATTGCTGGTTTCACTGTGGCAGATGATGTCAGTGCACGCGATTGGCAAAAGCGGAATGGGAAGCAGTGGCTCCTGAGCAAAACGTTTGATACCTTCTGCCCTCTTGGACCAGCACTTGTTACCCCAGATGCTCTGTCAGGTGAGCCCGGGCTAGTTGTCATGTTACACATGTAGTTAGTCACAGATACGATGGTTTTTATTTTGTTTTTGCTATATTTGAAGGAAATCTAATTTCCTTTGTAATTGACAGCAGTTATCCAACCGTCAGTGGTTATGTATTTTGTTTGCTATTCCAGTACCTGGTTAATGTTTGGCAGGGCAAGTAGAGCAAGATGGAACACTGGTCGGTCCATCACACTCATCATAATCATACATATTCATATCTGACCAGTTCTTTGAAAATTGTTAGAATTCCAGAGAGACTTCTGCCATAGCTCAACTGTGCAGGCTCACACTTACTGACTCGAGTTCCTGGGTCGGCTGGCAGCCTTTCTGTGTGAGGAGGATGAGTTAAACAGAGAGGAGTGCAGAAGTCTCATGTGCAGAGAATGACAAGGCCAAGAGTCAAATCAGACCCAAGTTTGCGTAGCTCTAAAGCAGCAGCTGCATTATTAACTATATTACCTTTCCACCATCGGTGTAATCCTGTATAAGCGTAACACTTTGTGTGTATCTCTTTAACCTGATCTTTTTATATTTAAATGTAGGAAAAGTGGAGGCTGATAAAGGCAACCTTTCCAGGCAGTAGAAGTCAGATTTTTGATTAAAGGCAGTGATCACGTCAAACAGATGTGAACAACACTACCACAAAATGTGTAATTCTTGCTTTTAATCTTTAGTTTGTGTGAAAAATATGTGTGCAAAACTGAATACTGACAAGTGCAAATTAAAAGATACACACAAACACCATTATGTTTGCTAGAACCAAAAAGTGTTTATCATTACATCATTAAATGTCTACACCTTCTCGTCCCATGTTTTTACTTTTACAGTTTTGCAGTGTCCTTTTAGTTTAATTAAGAAAACAGATCTAAAATGAGGATGCCATGATTGTCGGATTTTTATTCTTGTTTTTCTCTAGTAAGCTGTTCTCCATTTATGGATAGTTTTCCTAATGTACTCTATAAAAAAGGCAGGCTCAAAGTCCTTGTCCAGTCGCATTGCTCTGAATTTCAAAGCTGGCACCTCAGCTGTTAAAAGCACGTCGACAGAAGAAAAAGAAACTGTTAGTGGTGACCAGTGCCACAGCCTCGTCCTTCAAAACAGGAAGGGGCTAGAAAGTGCAACTTTAGGAAATTGCTGAGTAGCAGTGTTTGAAAGTACAGTCACAATATTCTGGAGCAGGGATTTGAGTGAGACTGTTAGATGTAGTATTTTGAAAAGACAAGTTATCTCCGACATTTATAGATCTGGAAAAGGTGTACAGTAGAGTTCCAAGGGATGTCGTGTTTTGATGTATAAGAAAGAGGAAACTTCCAAAAACTGTGTTGTGCTCCCCTGACTATAGACCTTTGATCACACCCTCCTCTGCCCTTTAGCTTTACCACATTTTCATACAGTTTTCCAGCATTCCAAACTCGATCCCGTCTGCCGTTGTTCTTTCACTTTCCACTAGTGTATTATATGTTGACAGTATCTTGTATTTATTACTACCACTTCCATGCCCCATGTACAAATCCTTTACTATATTTATATGTTTATACCACAACCTTTTGTATTTTATTTCCTCTTTCATAGATGCATGCATTGCGGTGGGCTGGCACCCTACCTAGGGTTTGTTTCCTGCCTTGCGCCCTGTGTTGGCTGGGATTGGCTCCAGCAGACCCCCGTGACCCTGAAGTTAGGATACAGCGGGTTGGATAATGGATGGATGGATGGATAGATACATGCATTTTAGACTTCATTTGCATATCTTGTCTACTGTATTGTATATAATTTCAGTATTTATTGTAATGGACCATATTGCATATGCACTGTATTATTGTCCCCTTAAACTTCTCCTCACCCCATGTCACTTTACGGTGGCTGTTACATGTGGTCATGAGATCCAAGGATTTCATTGTACTCTATGAATATGCAAGGAAATCAAGCTTGAAACTGAATTTAATTGATTTTAAAAAAACATAAATTGAAATTTGTGTGTATACATGCATTTTTAGCAAACTAATTGCCAAAGTTTGTTTTAAACCACAAAGTTGCTGGTTCATTTGCCACTTACAGTACGTCTAAGTGAACATCCTGAACAAGTCACTTGTTTATCCACCAGGGCTCCACTGTAAAAATGTATGTAAGATAAATATAAGTCACCTTGGGTAAAGGTTTCTATTTCATAATCAATACTAGTGTTTTAAAAGCAGAATGTATAATAGCTATTAAAATATGGTTCTGAAAGCAGTGACAGCATAATGTATTGTAGAAGTTAACATTTATTTGTTTTTAAAGCATCTTGTACAGCAGTCGTAGTATTATCACATGTGCAGAGTCGAGTGACATTCTTACTTCGAGGACGATTTAACCGTTTTGTCTGTCCAGATCCACACAACCTGAAAATTTGCTGCCGAGTCAATGGAGAAGTCGTTCAGGACAGTAATACCAACAAGATGATCTTTAAAACAGCGAAGCTCGTTTCCTGGATGTCCCAGTAAGTACCACTAAAGACCCAGTAGCAGAAGTGAGAAACTAGAAATGTCCATGCAGGATGAACTGTACGCATTCTGAAGAAATACAAAAACATTATTTATACAAGAACAATTTTGGGTGTACAAGGTAACAGATTATCCAGGCAGTAAACATAAATACATTTAGAGAAGAAAGTAGTTTCTTTTATTAATATTTAAAAACGTTTTTTTTCTGTTTTCAATGTCTGTATTCCTTTTGTAGTTAGTATATACACAGTAGTTACTCAAAGGTTACTGTACTTACACACTTTTGCATGTTTAGGCAGTGGATTGTTGGTTATTGCTAATTATTCCTGCTGTCCTGTTACAATTTTCAAAATATATTATCAAAATGTATGCAATCTTTCACAAGGCAGAATATTAAAAAGCACTACACCAGTGGAACCCGTGACAAAGCGGGACAATAACTAAGAAGAAAGAGCATCAAAGCACAGCTATGGAGGCAGAAAATTTGATGAACAAAGCCTTCAGACGCTCAGAGAAATAAGCTAGGAATGCAGATAAGGAAAAAAGTGATAATCAGGCACAAATCAATAAAATAACACAGGTGGGTGTTCTCTGGAAAGAGCAATCTAAATGTTTTTGTAAAAGTCCATCAACATGGAACACTTTCTCCCAAAGAACATCCATCTTTTTTTTTTTTTTAAACCCCTTGAGCCAAAGGAAGGGTTACAGGAATAAACCCTGCTACGTGAGCTTCTGGAAACACAGGTCCTTTTAGAATGAGGCATGGAGACCGATGTCATCTAGCAGCCTATGCACCTCACGCTTCTCTGTTGAAGAGAAGAAAAAAAAAGATTGTTGATGTAGTGGGACACTGGCATTAAAGAAACTTGACAACACATACATGGCGTTTCACATGTGCACCTTATGATGTCCAAAGTTAATTAGCAGCCTAGCATACCACTCTCCACCCAGCTTGATGTAGTTCGGGTCATGGTGGTGCTGGAGTGTGTTATGGCTGCATTGGTTACAGCCCTGGTTGAGGTGCCAGTCCTCCACAGTGTAACCTAACCTGGCCATCCTTGGGGGTGTGGGAGGAAAACTGGACTGGAAGTGTTGAAGGTTGTGAGTCAGCTGATGATACAAGTGCAGGTCCACAATGCTTTATCTACAGTTCTGAAATTCAAATTGGAATCCGTTTATTGGACTTTGTTCTTCTTTTACAAACATCCCTAAATTAACTTTTTGTGGAAGGAACCTCAAGGTGAAGTTAATTTAGTTTTTTTGTTTGACCCACTGAGTAACAGGTATATCTATGGGCATTTGTTCATCCTGCTCTTTATTAGAGTCTGCTGTAGAGCAGCCCTCAAACGCACCGTGATCTGATCAGTGCAGACAAGAGCAGAAGGTGGCTGTGTGAATTATCAAATGTAATCTGCAATGCCTCTGTTTATTACAAACTAGTAGAAATACCCAGCATTTCCCGGTTTGTTAATGAACAAACAATGAAGACTCACTAATGTGCTTGTCCTGCGGTCTTGTATGTATGTTATCATCCACTTGACGCTCTGAACCGGCCAACTCTATTTAATTACAAAAGCAACAGGGGCACGGTGGCGCTCAAACATAAAGAATGCTTTTCAGTCACCTCCAGTCCGCCCTCTGGTGGTCGTTCCGAGTGTCAACTGGATGATAACACACATACAAGACCGCAAGAGCACCCAAACCTTACCTAGAAGGGGGTGGGTTAGGATTGATTTCACCCTAAAATATTTTTAGTCGACCAATGAGAAACGTGTACCAAGTTTCATGAAAATTGCTCCAGCCGCTTGGAAGTGATGCTGGAACATACATACATACTACACACGCAGTACTTTAGACTTTTATATATTTATATATACAGTGGTACCTCAGTATACGTCCTTAATCCGTTCCAGATCCTTGGACTTATACCAAACAAATTTTTCCCATAAGAAATAAAGGGAAAATGATTAATCTGTTCCCATGAAAAAAAATCCTATTGTTATTGGCATATTATACATTGATGGGGTTTATAAAATAATTTAAACACTGCTTAATACTAAAATATATAAATACAAAAGCCATTAGATGAAATAAATGAAAATTTAACCTCACTTTACTTTTTAATAACGTCTTTGTTTTTCACACTCGTAGATACCATTGTTCTCGCCATACGGTATGCAGCAGCCATGTCCCGGATATGCATGCCACCTTCGTACTTTTCAACAATCAATTCAAATTTACGCAAAAAAACACAAAATCACATGAAAATTCACAGAGTTATAGCGCGGGTTGTTCACTAAATGCTAGCAACTGGCGTACAGACGCTCGTGGGCAGCGTAGGGTAGCGTGCGGTGTGACGATGCAGGTCCGCTTCACGCTCCCATACGTCCTTACGGGGAGTCCTGAACCCGACAGCGTCGTTAATGTCACCGAGATGAGCTGACAAATGAGGACAATTCTCAAATGAAGCCAGGGGATAGTGCAAGAATGCTAAGTGCTTTTATTTAAAACAAAAATCAGTGTCCAAACAAAGTGCAGTGCATCTGGTTTCAATAAATAATTATTTAATAAATATCCATAAAAACAAGTGTTCTGTGGGGATAAAAAAACAATAAATAAATCCGAGGTTAAAAATGCAGTCTCACTCTTCACGATCCCACAGCCCACCTGTGCAGGTGTGACTCGCTCCAACTACCTCATTAACTTCCCCTCGGTTGTGCAGTCGCGCCCACGGAGAACGACACGGCTATACGGGTTAAAACCTGGCCCTTTTTTTTTGAAACTGCGGACCCGCTATACCACATGTGGTGTTGTAGCACGCAAGTTGTATTCCAAACAAAGGTCAGATAGCAAGCAAAATGTTTCGCATCCAAACAGGACGTATACCAAGGTGGACTTATTCCAAAGCAGACGTATACCGAGGTACCACTGTGTGTGTATATAATATATATTGTGGGAACCAGCCTGGACACAGACAGGTAGACATGTTGTTTTCACCACACACACGTTTATTTACAAGTTAGTGAGCACACCCCAGTGCCTCAGCACCAATCACCCCTTCAAGTCCTGGCCAACACACACAATGCCTTTAGTCTTCAGACCGCCTCCACTCCTCCGCGCTCCGTCCACTTCCCCCCGACTCCAGCCTTGAATCGAGGGAGGCGGCCCCTTTTATTCACCCCCAGATGGGCTCCAGGTGCTTCCTGATAAGCCTCCGCTGACACACCCCCATGTGGCAGAAGCCCTCCGGGTGTCCCTGATCCTCTCCCCCCCCCCCCCCCCCAGGTCCAGGGCTCCCAAGGCATCGGGGCGCCCCCTGGCGGTGACTACGGGACAACTACAGGGTTGAGCTTCCCAGCTGTGTACCCGTGGCCCCCAACACAACCAGGGCGGTCGCCCCCTCGTGGTCTGGAGGAGGCACAAGCCCTCCTCCGTTCCTCCTGGGCATCTCGGCTGGGTACCACCCCCAGCCGCGCGCCACAATATATATACTAGTACTGTGTATTAAGTATGTTCACTTGAAGGACCGACTGTGTGCAATTCTTATATAGAGATGTGTGCTTATCTACTGTACACAGCAGCAGCAATGACCTAAAAAGGAGAAATGGATCTTTTACTCGGAAAGTGACAAAGGCAAACAAATGACGTCATAAGATGATATGACTTTGCAGTGGCAGCCAAAATGTAACAGCTTCATGACTGTCAAGTTTTGTGGTATTTGAACATATTAACAGAACAGACAAAGACGTCTCTGTATGACCACAGATTAAAGCAAAATGGAAGTGGGAGATTTGTGAGTTATGAAAGACCATGTGAGCTTGTAAGGCAATTTAAGGGCCTCGAAGGACAGGCCTACCTGTAAGGAATTGTTTTTCATCAATTTTGAACCCCAGTTCCTTTTCATAACATCCTCTTAAATGGATGACTAGAACGAACTAATATTTGTATAACATTTTGAATTTAAAATAGTTGTATGTATTATGTGTATCAGAAGGTTGTGGGTCTTTTTGGTAGCAGCCATAATGTAGCCCCTAATACTATATGAAAAGCAAGGGGTACATTTTCCCCCGCATTTACTGTTTTGGTAGGACCTGTGCATACTTTTGGGGTATATATTATCCTGTTTAAATGGAATCTGTAAAAAGAATCCCCAGCTTATCAGTGAGAGTGTGTTGTGCACTGTACATATTTAGGTATCTTTGTTGACTCTTCTATCCATCCATTTTTCTTTAAACCTGCATCTTCCACTACAGCACTGAGAAGAGTCCAAGCCTGTGCCAGTGGCACCGTGAACTCCTCTTTTAACAGCCCTCACTCACTCACTCACTCACTCACACACTCAGAAGCAGCCAATCTAGAGCTGCTGTTGAACAAAGCTACACATCGGGGATTCATAAGCTAAACAAATGCATTTTAAATCTGGCATCTAAAACAAGTCTCTGATACTATTCAGAGTGTCCGATATCAGAGTGTGCAACATCACACGTTTGAAGAATTTGGCAAGTAATATTTACACAATCCACCCTAAGCTACATATGATAGGCACGACTGTAAAGTGAACATACTGGGATTGGCTCAGGTTTGGAGTGTAAACAGCACTTTCTGTGATTTTGAAACTTGCAGGTTCACCACGCTTTATCCAGGAGACGTCTTCTTAACAGGAACACCTCCAGGAGTTGGCGTCTTTAGAAAACCACCAGTGTTCCTTAAGGTACTTTTTTTTTTTTCCTTTCACCTCACTCACTTTGGTATTGCTTTTTAAATCAACAAGTAATTGTTAAGATTACAAGTAATACAATGCAAATTTTAAAAAAAGTTATTTGTCATGTGAGGGTCATTGCATTTTAATTGTACAGTTTTTTCAAAAAAAATTCTTGCATCACCATTTTTGATTTTGATAAAACTTAGTACATAAATTACACTTATTTTCCAGAGTTCATATATTTTATCAAAAACATCCCCTTGAGATGCACATGCCTTTATGATTAAAAACCTTCGACTACACCAATGTCAGGTAAATAAAACACAAAAGGTTTGGTGCTTTAGGGATTTCTCTCCAAAAGACCTGCGTCTTACAGTCCGTAACCAAAAGACCTTTGTGATGCACGACCCTGGAGTCAAGTGTCCCAATCTGTCAGCTTTCATTGTACCAAGTGCAGTATATTTAGTTTCTTGCACCTTAACGTGTATTGCTGTAGCAATTGTAGAAATGTAAAAGGCAGAGTGGCGTACAGGTTAAGACTTGGGACTCTGAGGCTGTGGCTTCAAATCCCACCACTGTGTGACCCTGAGCAAGTCACTTCACCTGCCTGTGCTGCAGTTGGAAAACCAAAACAGAAATGGAACCGATCATATCATCAATGTTAGAAGTCACCTTGGGTAAAGGCGTCAGCCAAATACTGTAAGTAAATGTACATGTGAAAAACACATCACTCTGAAATAACAAGAATTTGTAACTGTATACATATAATAGTTATGTACTCATCCAGACCTGAGGTTTCAAAATTATTTTTCTTGCCAGTCCTTGAAACAATTTTTGTTTATCACAAGACACAGTGCAACGTTACGTTTTGTACACTAGATTGGTGTTTTTGTGCTGCAATTCACACTTCATCTCCTGCCTTCTGTTGCAACTGCCCTGCAGTGTGTTGTTGTTTTCTGTGGTGGTGCTGGTGCTTTTTTCTTGCATTTCACGACTGGAATAAACTAAGACCATACAGTGCATCCGGAAAGTATTCACAGCGCATCACTTTTTCCACATTTTGTTATGTTATAGCCTTATTCCAAAATGGATTAAATAATTTTTTTTCCTCAGAATTCTACACGCAACACCCCATAATGACAACGTGAAAAAAGTTTACTTGAGGTTTTTGCAAATTTATTAAAAATAAAAAAATTGAGAAAGCACATGTACATAAGTGTTCACAGCCTTTGCCATGAAGCTCAAAATGGAGCTCAGGTGCATCCTGTTTCCCCTGATCATCCTTGAGATGTTTCTGCAGCTTAATTGGAGTCCACCTGTGGTAAATTCAGTGGACTGGACATGATTTGGAAAGGCACACACCTGTCTGTAGAAGGTCCCACAGTTGACAGTTCATGTCAGAGCATAAACCAAGCATGAAGTCAAAGGAATTGTCTGTAGACCTCCGAGACAGGATTGTCTCGAGGCACAAATCTGGGGAAGGTTACAGAAAAATTTCTGCTCCTTTGAAGGTCTCAATGAGCACAGTGGCCTCCATCATCCGTAAGTGGAAGAAGTTCAAAACCACCAGGACTCTTCCTAGAGCTGGCCGGCCATCTAAACTGAGTGATCGGGGGAGAAGGGCCTTAGTCAGGGAGGTGACCAAGAACCCGATGGTCACTCTGTCAGAGCTCCAGAGGTCCTCTGTGGAGAGAGGAGAACCTTCCAGAAGGACAACCATCTCTGCAGCAATCCACCATTCAGGCCTGTATGGTAGAGTGGCCAGACTGAAGCCACTCCTTAGTTAAAGGCACATGGCAGCCCACCTGAAGTTTGCCAAAAGGCACCTGAAGGACTCTCAGACCATGAGAAAGAAAATTCTCTGGTCCGATGAGACAAAGATTGAACTCTTTGGTGTGAATGCCAGGCGTCACGTTTGGAGGAAACCAGGCACCGCTCATCACCAGGCCAATACCATCCCTACAGTGAAGCATGGTGGTGGCAGCATCATGCTGTGGGGATGTTTTTCAGCGGCAGGGACTGGGAGACTAGTCAGGATAAAGGGAAAGATGACTGCAGCAATGTACAGAGACATCCTGGATGAAAACCTGCTCCAGAGCACTCTTGACCTCAGACTGGGGTGACAGTTCATCTTTCAGCAGGACAACGACCCTAAGCACACAGCCAGGATATCAAAGGAGTGGCTTCAGGACAACTCTGTGAATGTCCTTGAGTGGCCCAGCCAGAGCCCAGACTTGAATCAGATTGAACATCTCTGGAGAGATCTTAAAATGGCTGTGCACCGACGCTTCCCATCCAACCTGATGGAGGTTGAGAGGTGCTGCAAAGAGGAATGGGCGAAACTGGCCAAGGATAGGTGTGCCAAGCTTGTGGCATCATATTCAAAAAGACTTGAGGTTGTAATTGCTGCCAAAGGTGCATCGACAAAGTATTGAGCAAAGGCTGTGAATACTTATGTACATGGGATTTCTCAGTTTTTTTATTTTTAATAAATTTGCAAAAACCTCAAGTAAACTTTTTTCACGTTGTCATTATGGGGTGTTGTGTGTAGAATTCTGAGGAAAAAAATGAATTTAATCCACTTTGGAATAAGGCTGTAACATAACAAAATGTGGAAAAAGTGATGCGCTGTGAATACTTTCCGGATGCACTGTACATACATGCTCATAGCAGCTTCCTCCAGTGCTGGGTTACGGGGTGGGGACGGCGTCTTTCCTGGCAGCCCTGAGTGCAGAGCTAGTTCTACAGACACATACCGCTAAGCTGGTGTTTCTCAGCCACGTCTGGGATGTGAGCACATGAGACTTGTTCAGGGTGTAATCCACCCCATCCCTTTCAATGCCACTGAAGGGATCAACAGAGCTCGGTGAGATTTCTTACCCATTCCTAATTGTACCCGCTTCATAATCCTAACCCAAACTGACCACCCAACCACACACACACACCGCCACCACTCTTCAGTTGGATTTCCTGTTTAACACCTCACTTCTTTCTGACCTCCTGTAGGGGAGGGGATTAAAAACAGAATAAAAATATCACATTGCACAATCGATCCCTTTGGCAGTGGGTGGGGAGATTATACTGTGAACAAGCCACTGGCATGGGGGGGGGGGGGTCGTTCAATCAACAACATAACTGGAGCGATACAGTGACATCGCAGGGAGTTCCTCACATGAAACTTTGAGGGGCAAAAGCCCAGTGTGACAGTACTAACAGGTATGCTTAGAAACTTAAAGTAAAGGCAAAGTACAAAATAAGAGCACTGCTCAGTAAATTAACATGGAGAGAACGTGCAGCAGACAGCATGTCGGTATGGTAATTGAACCCATGATGCTTGAAAATGTAAAACTGCACACAGCAACGCTTTAAAGTTACACTAAGAGCAGCATTTACAAATCCAGTGTAGCATCAAGCCCTTCATCAGACACGACATTCTCAATCGTCAAAACTGTGATCTGACTCGAGCTTTGCGATGAACGAAGCATAAAGATGAGCTGTAGCAGGAAATAAATTCTGTCTTTTACACCCAGCTAGGATGGGATGATAATAAATGCTCAGTCATAGCCTATAAATCATTTGGGCAGCTCTGAGCCTTCCACTGTATGTGGCTCAACACAAGGTGGGGACAAAATATACAAGTATTGCTTTTGATTGGCTTGTGGGTTTACTGTACATGACTAGTTAAGGATAAGTGAAGGGAGTACCCATTAGGTCACTGAGGAGTGGCTGCTGAAAATGGGGCTTTGTAGTCGTATGTGAATGTTAAAATAAAACTCAGTCGTGTCAAGCAGTAATAGCCAGTATACACACTAGTAATGCCTTGTCTGTCTACAAATTATATATATATATATATATATGTGTGTATGTACTGTATGTGGAAAAAAATATATTACACAAACACACATAATATAAACACTGATTTGTATATAGTCTGAAAGAACAATACAAAACAGGGGAAAAAAGTTATAATCATACAGTGTATCGGCGCAGAAAAGCAATACAGCAACGTAGTGATGGGTGGTGCAAAAGCACTGATAATAAAGCATTGCAGAGCGACTTTCACGGTTATTCCTAACATCTACTGGGCCCAATTTGGGGAGGACAACAAAACAGCAGCCTCTCTGGCCCTGAAATGAACAATGAAAGTTTTAAACCTGTCAGCCTTGCTTGACACACTGATACCATAAGTGACTCCCTTTACCTCCCAACCATTTCCAGAACCCTGCGTCTACCATTGGCAGCCCCTGAGCAGTCTGCGCTGGACTACGTGATGCTTCTGGGGTTTGTGCCCTCCAGCAGCCGCTTCCTCCTTTGACATTCCCTCCTTGGTCTAGTTTCAGTTAGTGGGCCAGCCATGCTAGCCCCACGGTTTGGTCACTTGCTTACTGCAGACTTCCCCCCCCCCCCCCCAGGCCATTTGCCTCTCTCGTGTTGGTGCCCCATCCAGGTTTACAGCCACCTCATGACAGCGCACAGGACCAACCTAGTAATGCCTGTGGCAAACTCTTGGCAGCAAATCATTCTGTCTTACTAGGAATTAACAGCTTTGCGTGAATGCACTGTTCACCTGACACCATATGTGTACAGCAAGCTTTTTGCATTTTAAGTTTCCATTTGTTGGAAAATAGTAATGTGGTGGAAGTTGTCAGCCGTAGTGATGATGACTGCAGGTAACGCACACGTGGTGGGCCTGTGGATATGTGATTTAGGGGTGAGGACGTGTGTGTGTTTGGTTATTAAGGCAAAGCAGACAAATGAATAATTGTGACATTAGAATTTTGAGTTGTATTTGTAATTAAGTGCAACTTGTATTAATGACCCTATAAACCAAGATTATGCCTTAAAGTTATTTGGCTAAAGACTGCGATTTCAGACTCGTCATTTCTATCTCTGGAGTAGCAGTATGCTGATAAAAATGAGGTCCTCCTGTCGCTTCTTTTTAACATTTCAATTCTGTGAATGTTTCTTTATCATTTAACACTTTTATCTCTACTCTCTTTTCCAGAAAGGGGATGTGGTGGAATGTGAGATTGAGGAAATTGGACTCATCCAGAACAGAGTGGTGTAGAAGAAGAACTGAAGCAGCTTATTGCATAATTGTGCAATACTTTGCTTTTGAAATGACATTTTACAGGAACAAAAGATCACATTTATAGTCTCCAATCACATATAGAACATCAGTTCTAAACCCAATCACTGTCCGAGTTTGAAGTAATCATCACTAATCAGAGGAAATCTCTGCCTTTGCCTTCATATCAGAGCACACAAGGAGCAAATAATGATTTTTTTTTCCTAATGAAAAATGTAATAAATGCAAATTTAGAAGCTGAACTCCGGTCTTGTAATAAGCTGTCATTCAAAGCTCTTGTTAAACTGGCCTAACAGGTCAAATGACAAACCTGCGGTCCTGCTGTCTTTGTATATCCACTGTGAGAGTATCAGTAAGCGTCGGGGTGAGGAATGAGCCAGGAGCATTCTGGTTTGCATTTCTGTGGCGTAGTCAGTAGGCCACTTCACCTACAGTTCTCGTGGTTGCTTGATAATATTCATAAACATAATAGCAAATGTCTGGACTGTCAGTTTTGTAAAGCAGTGTTTAGCCTTCTGCCGATCTGGCATATAAGAAAGAGTGTACATGGGCCAAGTAACATCTGAGGCGGCTCACTTTACAGTGTGTGTGTCCGTAAAGCATGTGGACATTACTGTTTTAGGAGACGCAGTGCTGCTTTACCAGTAATAAGAAGAACAACTTAGGAAAGCTTACAGCTGCTTATAAACTCGCATTGGTCTGCCTCATAGCTTCAAGGCTAAGTGCCTAGCGCAGTTACCGTCTGGGTGTGTTTCGAATGTTCTTCGCATATGCATGTGAGGTTAGTGTGGCAAAGTGGTGCGTGCGTCTGTCTTATGGCACCTCCATCCAAAGCCCAGGCCCAGTCACATTCTTACTGCTTCTCCACAGTTGTGCATGTTAGGCGAATTACATAATATTCGCACACTCATCAATTAGGGGTTGCAGTGGTATCATCGGAGGCCAACGCTGAATGGGGTGAAAGTCCACTTTAAGGTCCACTCGGGCCAGTTTGAAATCACCAAACTGAATCTGTTAACATACTAAACACATGTAGGGAATGTGGGATGAAGGCACAGACAA
The DNA here is from genome assembly GCF_900747795.2 of Erpetoichthys calabaricus. Taxonomy (NCBI): domain Eukaryota; kingdom Metazoa; phylum Chordata; class Cladistia; order Polypteriformes; family Polypteridae; genus Erpetoichthys; species Erpetoichthys calabaricus. Next base: position 39,145,316 of record NC_041394.2, read on the forward strand.
AGAATATACAAGCAACTCGGGGGTACGTGACTGGAAGCCAGGGCCCTAGATCCGAGAGACACCAGTGCCAACTGCTGCGCCACCATGGCTCCAGTGATCATTAATTGGGAATTTTAAATTGTCTCAAAGCGAGTCTGCTGGGTTTTTTTTATCCTCCCTTGTGTCAGAAGCTCCTGATTTTTCTAGCATCCATATGGACACTTTGTACTCTTCAGACAAGGTATTTTTTTATTATAAATGTTAAAAATACCTTTATGCTTCACTTTACCACACAATTTTATGTGGCAAATGAATATATACCACGATAGTGAAGAAATAACTGACTTGAAAAATAGCTGGGATCCAACAAAATACCACATGGATAATCTGCTATCTCACAAATACTAAGAAAAGTGACTTGCGCCGTTTATATACGCCCTGGATTTTAAACCTTTTACCATAGGAAAATAAAAATCTAATATCTATAATAACTTGTCAAGGGAATTTTTGCAGGGCTTATCATTGGGGACAGACTGAAATATGCCATACTTCGCCTCTAATCATTTTCTGACCTCACTGTCAGTTTCAAGTCCACAAGGGGCCGTTTCAAATGTTATCTTCATAACGCCATGAAGCATCTTAAAGATACCCGTTTATAGAGCAAATGAACAAATCTGTGTACACAGCAAAATTATATGCTGATGTAAGAAAAATGAACAAACTTCACTGAACGGGTGACATGACAAGAAACTGAAGCCACTTCCCCTTCTAAGGAGCAGATGTCCTCTGCAGTATGACCTCCTTTTGCATTTACAGACTGAAGCCTACATTTCTTGCCCTGGGTGTACGGTTATTAAAACATCAACTTTGTTGTTAATTTGTTTGTCTGAGCGGGCAGCGTATGGCACAACTTGCATCACGGGAAATGTAGTTTTACCTGTTAAGGCTTTTAAGACATTTAATATAATAGGAATCAAGACATCAGTCCCAGAACAGGCAGGTGAAGATATGCCCTCACAGTTGTCAAAAAGCATTTTTCTGCTACATGAAGGCTGTGGGACAAAACCCTCAATTATTTGTGCCATTTTCTCCAAGCTGCAAACTAAAGCTTCCATCACAGACAATAAGAGCCCAGCTCTTCCTAAGGTGTAGTCTCTGCTGCCACCCACTGGCCAGAAGAAGTACTAGGCTCCAGGGTTTCTTCTCCTGCCTGGACTCGCTAGAGCTGGGATATCTCTGAGGCTGCATTTAAGATATGGCAAAAAAAAAAATTCTGAATTGTGTTTACATGTAAATATACTATTAAAGAAGAAACAATGATTAATCAATGAGATCATTTAGAAAAAAGACGACCATTTATTTGTGAAACTGGTTGGAATGAAAACCCAAAGTTACAGTGGTACCCCAGGGCTGAGGGGCAGTGGGTTTCCTATCCCAGTCCTGAGGAGAAAATGGCTGCAGGTTTTTGTTTGGGCCAGTGCCTCATTTTATCAGTAACTAATCGTTTTTGTTTTTTAGTTAGCTTTTCTTTTCCACAGCAGTGTGGCATTTGCAGCACACGTGTAACATGGAAATACGATAAAAACAAAGTACTCCTTTTCTTTTCCTCTAGAAGATTTTCATTCCACTTTTCCAGATTTTTCTCATTATTTAAGCAATTACTTAGTGATGGCATCACTGGTGAGCCTGACATTAAAGTAGCTGCAGCCCTTCAGCATTGTGGGCCATTTGCCCTAATGTCGATTCTTCTCATCGTCAATTCTCATAAGAAAGTTTAGAGAGCAAACTATACAAAAAATTAGGAAAACAACACAAATCTCTCTTTCTTACAACTGTAAATCTAACACTAATGCAGTTTTATGAATGTAAACTAGGAGAAGAACTTTGAGGTAGAAGTGCATAATAAACATAAAATGGGAGCTTCAATTTAAATGTTTAAACTCAAAATATTCTAGACTGTAGTAGAATAATTTTTCAGGCACCGGTCAAAGTCCAGAGAGTTACATCCATAGCAATAGTTCAAAAATAACATCATATTCTTAATCACTGACCTTCAAATAGTCTAAAATGATAAACCACAAGCTTATGTCTGAGTGGTCGTGTCTCTTAGAGGGCTAAGACCACCTGCAAAGAATCAAATATTACAAATATCATACAGGTGCTGGTCATAAAATTAAAATATCATGACAAAGTTGATTTATTTCAGTAATTCCATTCAAAAAGTGAAACTTGTATATTAGATTCATTCATTACACGCAGACTGATGTATTTCAAATGTTTATTTCTTTTAATGTTGATGATGATAACTGACAACTAATGAAAGTCCCAAATTCAGTATCTCGGAAAATTAGAATATCAATTAAGACCAATGCAAAAAAAGGATTTTTAGAAATGCTGGCCAGCTGAAAGGTATGAACATGAAAAGTATGAGCATGTACAGCACTCAATATTTAGTTTGGGCTCCTTTAGCCTGGATTACCGCAGCAAAGCGGCGTGGCATGGAGTCGATCAGTCTGTGGCACTGCTCAGGTGTTATGAGAGCCCATGTTGCTCTGATAGTGGCCTTCAGCTCTTCTGAATTGTTGGGTCTGGCGTAATGCATCTTCCTCGTCACAATACCCCATAGATTTTCTATGGGGTTACGGTCAGGCGAGTTTGCTGGCCAATCAAGAACAGAGATACCATGGTCCTTAAACCAGGTACTAGTAGCTTTGGCACTGTGTGCAGGTGCCAGGTCCTGTTGGAAAATGAAATCTGCATCTCCATAAAGTTCGTCAGCAGCAGGAAGCATGAAGTGCTCTAAAACTTCCTGGTAGATGGCTGCGTTGACCTTGGACCTCAGAAAACACAATGGACCAACACCAGCAGATGACATGGCACCCCAAACCATCACTGACTGTGGAAACTTTACACTGGACCTCATGCAACGTGGATTCTGTGCCTCTCCTCTCTTCCTCCAGACTCTGGGACCTTGATTTCCAAAAGAAATGCCAAATTTACTTTCATAAGAGAACAAAACTTTGGACCACTCAGCAGCAGTCCAGTCCTTTTTGTCTTTAGCCCAAGCGAGACGCTTCTGATGCTCTCTCTTGTTCAAGAGTGGCTTGACACAAGGAATGCGACAGCTGAAACCCATGTCTTGCATACGTCTGTGCGTGGTGGGTCTTGAAGCACTGACTCCAGCTGCAGTCCACTCTTTGTGAATCTCCCCCACATTTTTGAATGGGTTTTGTTTCACAATCCTCTCCAGGGTGCGGTTATCCCTCTTGCTTGTACACTTTTTTCTACCACATCTTGTCCTTCCCTTCGCCTCTCTATTAATGTGCTTGGATACAGAGCTCTGTGAACGCCAGCCTATTTAGCAATGACCTTTTGTGTCTTGCCCTCCTTGTGCAAGGTGTCAATGGTCGTCTTTTGGACAACTGTCAAGTCAGCAGTCTTCCCCCTGATTGTGTAGCGTACAGAACTAGACTGAAAGACCATTTAAAGGCTTTTGCAGGTGTTTTGAGTTAATTAGCTGATTAGAGTGTGGGACCAGGGGCCTCATGTATAACGCCGTGCGTAGAACTCACACTATAACATGGCGTAAGCACAAAAGCGGGATTGTGCGTACGCACAGAAAAATCCAGATGCAGGAATCTGTGCGCACGCATACTTTCACGTTCTTCCACTACATAAATCCCGATCAGCGTGAAAAGTAACGCACGTGCCTTCTGTCCCGCCCCAACTCCTCCCAGAATTACGCCTCTTTCAATATGCAAATCAATATAAATAGCATTCTGTGAAAAGACAATGGGAAAAGCACAGGGGAAAATATAAGAATTTCAGCGAATACCAAGTGGAGGCAAAGGAAAAACGTACTATTTGTTGGTTTAAACAGTGGTATAATCAACAAAAGAAAGTTGATCGAGTGACAGAGTGTCGGAGAAACTCGAAAGATCCAAGTTCACAAAGTCGCAGAGTGCCCGAAATAAAAAAGAAATCACATATCAAAGTCGCCATGAAAAGGCGAGTCGTAGCCCACCGTCTGAGTGTCATATGAAAGCTTATTAGGGTACAGAAAAAAAAAATAGACACACAGTGGGGAAAAAAGCACGAAATGTCAACTTTAATCTCGAGATTTCACGTAGTTTATTTTGCCATTAAAGTAGAACATCATAAACTTCATCTTAAAATCGTTTATTTTACTAGTTTCTCAAGTAGCACGTTAAATGCTTTGTTCTGTATTTGATCTTCTATGTGCTCTGTGTGTGAATCACTACCTGCTTCCGTTCTTTCTCTTTCTCCGACAGCACACAGAATCCATTACATTCGTGATATTACAGCTCTCTGAATAATTAAACTACTGAGATGTATACGTGATATCATTTTCATGATGATAGGAATGAAAGCATGTTATTAAACATGGGAACACGGTGGCGCAGTGATTGTTCATGTCTCACGCAAGAGGGTTGCTGCGCCATGTGCGACCTTCGATGAAATAATTTATTACAGAAGTACTGTGTCTTTCAAACGTACTAATCTCCAATTCCTGTCCTTACTTTTCTTTTTCCAAATACCCAATCGCCACACAATCAGCTCTGTAATAGACGTTAAGCCATCTGTAAGCTTAGAACGCCGATTCTTCAAAACTTTTAAGGAACATCGAAATATCTTCGTAGTACATGTTTAATTATTCTATCCGTCTATCTTTCCAGTGTTGCGTCAGCGCAAGAATACAACGCAATGCAGGAACAATCCCTAAACTAGCTAGCGCTGCGGCACTGTGTCCTCACGTTTAATTATTAACAATACAGATTATTTAAATGAAGTTAAAGTTTTAGCTGTATAATATAATCAACATATTTTGCTGCATTTCATCTTAAAAATGAATACTGTCATCATATGTAAAAACGCACTTTATAAAGTGGCGCAGGTTGTGCAATATTATAACTGTAGTGCAAGTTTACAGTGAGGTGATTGTACTTATAAGTACATACAGTTCTACAAGGATCACTTGATGGACTGATTTAGTGTGTTTAGAGTTCTTGGGATGAAACTGTTTCTAAACCGCGAAGTCCGTACTGGGAAGTCTCTATAAAGCGTTTTGCCGTGGCTCAGGCAGCGTCTGCTTCATGCTGTATACCGATATTTCAGCTGCTGCTGTGATTCCCCACTCAGATACAGTGATATAAATACTCCGAGTGGTGCAGTGAGAGTAATGTGGAAAAAGATGATTTGCTGCGGCAACCCTTAACGGGAGCAGCTGAAAGCAGAAGAAGATGATGCAAATGAGAGTTACAACGCTAAAGCAGTTATGGTATTTGGAATACTATGGCTATTCCCTGGACCATTATATTGCTGCAGGTTAATTACAATCAGATGCATTACACTAATAAACAATATGCAGTTAGTTTCAGTGTATTTATAAAGCCGCGTCAGGAATGTGGATCTAAGAAAGAAAGGGTGACCACACAGGAACAGTAGCACTGCTTTGACACTGGGTGCCGCCAGTCTGCAAAACCGAGCGGAGAAATTGAAGATGTGAGTTCCAAAATCTGCTAATTACACCTTTTGGTAAAATTTAGTGAACACGTGATTGTGACTTTTCATGCAGTTGGTCATGTGCCGAAAATATGTTTGAGCTTCAAAACCTGCTAATTGCAACAGTGTAGCGCTATAGTTTTAGGGATTTAGTTTCAAAATCTGCTTACGGACCCAGACTTTCCTATTTATCTCCAAAATGTATCTTTTGTACTTAGCTGATTTTGGAACTGAGCTCTTCAATTGCGTACGCCAAGGTATGAGTTACCGTGGAAATGTGCGTGGCTTTACGCCAAGTTTAGGTTTTATACATCGTGATTTGAGCGTGGAAACGGGAGTACGCAACATTTCTGTGCGTACGCACCGTTTATACATGAGGCCCCAGGTGTCTTCAATATTGAGCCTTTTCATAATATTCTAATTTTCCGAGACGCTGAATTTGGGACTTTCATTAGTTGTCAGTTATAATCATCAACATTAAAAGAAATAAACATTTGAAATACATCAGTCTGTGTGTAATGAATGAATCTAATATACAAGTTTCACTTTCTGAATGGAATTACTGAAATAAATCAACTTTGTCATGATATTCTAATTTTATGACTAGCACCTGTATTCATGAGTAGCAACCTTGAGACAACATAAAAATGGGGATCGGTAATACAGGCATGTGGAGCAAATCATACCCGATTAGGGGGTGACCCCCTGGAAGTGGCTGATGTGGCACACACAACCTTAAGTCCTGCTGAAGACACCAATTGATTAACTATCATAAGAGTGTAATTTCCTGCACAAAATATGATCCAAAAATAGCCTAAATAATGTTATTTTTGGTCTAGAGAGCCAAAAACGGGGAACCCCAAAAAGTTCAATGTCTGTTTTGCATAATTATACATGAAGACAAGTCAAACGATAGCATGTGTGAGGGTTTTCTTGTACTGGGGAGTCAAGGGGCACAAAAACAAAAAAAAACAAGAAACACAAAACATGGAGACCTGGTTAATCAGTGGTTCTTTTACTACTTCTCTTACTCTGCATTCAGAAAAGTTCTTTGGTGTTAGATTAAAATTTACAAGAAATTAAATATTTGTATATTTTCTTGATGTGTTCGGAAGCTTACCTCTTTCATTTTCTTTTTAGCTTACTTGTCCTGTTGGGTTTCCTCTTAATTGTACAGCACTTTCTTCCAGTCATCAGGAGTCCACAGCTGGCATTTCAAGGCCCTACTTTGTCCTTTGAGGAATGGCTTTCTTCCTGCCACTCGCCCTGTCAGACCTGCAGCACAAAGTCTCCTCTTCACAGCACAATCTGACACTTGCTTTTTTCAACCTGCTCCACAAAGTTGGGCTTGAAGCTGTTGAGCTGTGTTCTGTTTGGGTTATGACTTTGGTCTGCCAGGTCTTTACCATCAGAGTTTCTTCAATTGCCTTTGGATTGTGTAGGACACCACTGTACTCAGACACTTCAATTTCTTTAGGCCTGCACTTCTTAAGGGTGATGCTGCTCTGTCTCATTTCATTTTTAATTTCCGTTTTCTTGTGGAATTTACAACTTTCTACAATGTAATACGATTATGAAGTAGTATTTCAGAGGGTGTACTAACAGTCTGTTCCAACTCTGCTTTATGACACACGGAGGGCGTTTAAGTAATCAACTGCAGTTGGGACACCTGTGCAAATTGTGTGCTTCACTTTGCAAGGCTTCATTTACTTTAAATGCAGCACAGCATCACATTTAGAATACTGTATTCTGAAATTTCCTTTTTTTCAAGTTTTCCTAACTTAAACTTTAAATTTAAACCTCTGGCAGTTTACTGCTTACCTTGTCACCATTTTAAGTCATTCATTGCATTTCACCTGAATACATTTCAAGAAAAACTGAGGTGTTCTAAAACTTTTGACAGGTAGTGTTCATCAATCTTCAAATGACCCATTATTATTATACCATTAAAATTTGTAAAGCAAATCTTAGAAAGCAGACCCTCAAGCTCATCAATAAAACCGCTAAGGAATTTTAGGGATGATACACGATCAATGTCAATACCAAACTGCAACCCATTTAGGTACAAAGAAAAAAATTCACATGTACTGAACACTTCAAAACACATTTGCTTACAACAAAAATAACTTCAAAACATGACAGGCAACACCATCACCCTCGTTATTCAGACCAGGAACAATAAGTTAGAACTGGGAGGAGATGTTTCACCAAGTATTATAGCACCATGGCTGTCTAGACAGATTGCAGTCCTAAATAAACATAAAGTTTATTTCTTTTGATTAGTAAATTAACCATAAAGGACTTATTCACTAGACAATGAGCATTCAGCACATAAATGACACACCTGCACATTTTAAATTATTAATGCATTTCACCTTAAATTATGCTCAAATGAGGACAATTTTCTAGGACAGATATTCCAGCAACTATTATAGAAAAGTGCCACTAGGAGACACTCTGGTTATCTCATGACTGGCAGTGGTGACGAAAGAGACATCAGTGCCACATAACAGGGCTCAACATGAAGCTGTAATGCGTCTCCCTTCCTGTGGATTGAGAAGTTTTTCACAGAAGAGTGTTCATAACTCTTCAGGATGGAAAGTGGGCAGCAGGCTTCACAACTGCTTAGAATATTTGCTAGGTGCTGCCATGTCTGATGTAGCTGCAGACTACAATATTGTGGAAGCAGGCCTCGGTTACGCATGTTGGCTTATGAACATCATTTTAAGTTTTAACGGGGCAATAGTCTTAACATATTTTGAGATCACATAATATGGGAGGTTCCATCTACCTTGACTAGAAATTGTCAGATATCCTATCACACTCTGCACAAATATGATGGCCATTTCGAACTATATTTACAGTAGATGAAAGATATTCTCCACGTTTCTGCAGTGGCTGCAAATGAAAAGAGAATGATTATCCTGTTGTTCACACAGACCCGTCTGGGGCTTGTCTTTCAAATGCAGCTTGGACACCCAGTTTTCCATTCACTCCCACCATAAGCAAGCAGATTAGAATGGCCTTTATGTCACGTCTGGTACATCACAGAAGCAGTCTGTTGAAGATTTTACCTGTCAATGACTGAGCTTCTAAAACCTTGTCCACTGCTGTGTCAGTATTTAGAATCTGATGTCTAATCAACTCAGCATGGCTAATAATGTGTACTTGTGGTGTGATGCCCATGTGCTGTAGCAGCTCCTTTCAAGTGTTCATCTAGCACTCCGACACAACCTTGTTCACTGTGAAGCCATTGCAGTTGTGCTCAGAATGTCTCTGAAATGCGATGTAATCATGAATTTGTGCAGACACCAACACACACAAGACAAACAATTTGAATGAAGATATGACAGCTGCAGGTACTTTGTCACTCCAAGGTCAGCACTGGTGGTATGGTCGTTGATTGAATAGTTCAGCTATCAGTTATTGAGTATTTATAATATGAGTTTAGCATTTTAATGGGAGATGGTGTGCACCATTCTACAGTCAACCAACATGGTTCTATTTCAGGGTCAACTCAAGTCCGGCCACTTTATTACTTTCACTTATCAGCCTCAATTTCATTACAGATTCTTGGATTGTTGAATATAGTCTGGTAAGAAGCAAAGAAACATAACTCAGTCCAGAAATAGAAAACATACAAATGAGAAAAATATGCATCACTTGTTCAAAAGGACATGTATAAATAGATAACTTTGTTCTGTGATTTAGAAAATGCACCTCTGCATTTGAAAGGAATTTAGAATAGAAAAGTGAGTGGTGCTCACTCAGATAGAGGGGCCCTTTATTGACAGACCTGGTATTGGGCAGAAAGATCAGCATCAGTAACTTTTTTTTTCTTAATAAACAAAATCTGTTACCTCCGAGAAGCTAACCAGGCCTCTGCCCCACTCTGTTTCACATCCTCACTTGGAGAGTCTGGCTAATTACTTGGTGCCCAGACGTCAGAAAGCCCCGTTTTATCCAGTGAGCAAGTAGACTTCAAACTTCTAACTGCAACTGTGTGGATACATCACGTTACATGGAAGGCTAATCAGCTTCTATTGCCCTCACTCAGTGTTCCATTTTACTCCACCAATATGCATTTCCCAGCAAGCAGATTAAGACAACAATTAAAGCAGATTCATCATCTGAGAAAACGATTCAGCACAATTTTATAAGCTGTCTAAAGTTATTAAATCAGGAATCAGTTTTAAAAACATGGATGCAACATCTGACAAACTTTGGGACGAGTCCAAAACATACTCCAAATAATTCCATTTGTCTTCACTCATTCACTCTTCATGCAGAGCTGACGGGGTATCATGGAATCCACCCTGAAACCAAATGCCATGATTCAGTCTTGAATATAAAGAGCTTAAATCTTCATTTCTACCTTTTCTTTCATCACATGTCAAACAGGTTCATTGTTCTGGTATTGAGCAAGAATGATGGTCAAGACTAACAGAGGTGGAATCTTGGAACTTGAATAAATTAATCCCCGTTTTACTGCCTTATTCTTCTTGGTTGTACACAGTCATCTGTTACTTGCAGCCGCCACCACCACTAGAGACACACAACACTTCAGACTTGCCCTGTGGAACTCCAGAAGGAGTTCTTGCTGAAATACTCCACTATCACTAAATCAGTTTTTGCCAGACTACCACAATTTACCATCCCATTTTCATATATAATTTTTTTAATTACTGCTTAGTATTTTGGAACCAACAAAAGATAACACAGACATTTAACAATGAACAATTGCAATATTTAAACAAACAAAAACTGGTCTATTAAATTCTGCAGCTTCATTTTTTCCTCTGGTTGATGAAATTCTCGGCCAAGTGTTAAGTAGACAACTTTGTCATCTCCCTCCTCTTCTTTCAAAATCTGTAAAAGGCACAGTAATAGCATTAATAGCAGCTGAGTACGCTGGGACTGAGAGGAAGAGAACTGATAAAGGAGCACTCACCCCCAGGTCCTTAAATGCCCAGACTGCAGTAGCTGCCATCTTCAGTGTACAGCTTTCTATATCCAAATAAAAACAGAATACTGAACAGCTGTTTTTTTAAAAGCTAACATTAGACAGTAGGTAAATGTCTAATATTCTTTTCCATCCAAACAATTAATTCAAATCCTATGAACAAGAGTCAGTCACTGTATGTACTGGCAACTAATTCATAAAACTGAACACACAAATGCAAAAAAATATAACTCTGTAGCCTTTTCAAGCTACAGCAATATATTTGTAACACTTCAAATGTAGCTAATTCATAATGTGTAGATAAATGTATGAAACCTCCAATTCAGCCCATTTATACTTTATAGATAAATGCTAAATATTAGCTGTTCACTGTCAGTTTCACATCTACTCCTGGCATGGAGTAGTACTCGTTCCTCCCATGCATGGCTCATCTCCTAGAGAACTGCATTTAATACCTGGTGAAACAAACTTCATGAAATAGTTGATGTACAGTAAAATTCTGGTCCTACCTTTAAATGGCACAATTTAAAACTAGTTGTTGGGTGCCACAGACAAATTAAACAAAAGGACATACATCAATGCCTCCCCTCAGCATCACGTCTAGCTTACAGCAACCACTTACTATATTCATAACACCAGCCTGAGGGTCTCATATTCAAAGAAACCACTTCCTCTGTCTAACAGGGTAAATCATCTAGGAGCTTCACTGTACCTAATACTATACTTCTATGCCACATGAATGACTAACTTTTCTGGCCCCAAACGACAAAATAAATTCAAGCAGTTCAGCTTCTGAAAGGATTCAATGACATTAAGCATACTCAAATAGGATATAAGTAAACAAATAAGAAGGGTCTAGCTGCAGATCTTCAGAGCTCCACTGGACATTCAGCTGGATTTAACATTTATGTCACTTGGTCTACTCAACATTTTTCATTATTTCAGTCAGATAACCCTCTCACAACCCTAATCTAAACCTTGGTTGTAAATTGGACAAGTCACGTAACATCACTTACAGTATGTATAAATAAATATATATTATATATATATATATATATATATATATATATATATATATATATATATAAAAAATGAAAAGCAAAAACCTCACCGGAGTGGAACTCTGCAGCTACTCTCTACTGAAACAAGTACAATTCCATCTGATTTAATTTTAAATTTTGTGACTCAAGTTGTGTAAATAAAGTAAGCTCATAGTCAAAAGACACATCTGTGTTTGTTGTGGAACTCACCATAGTGAGATTTTTCTTGTTGTGCTTTCTTCATTAGAAATCTGTGCAGCTTCTCCATGCTTGCAGCTGCTATAAAAACGAATCCAAAACAAAGCAAACCTGAAATGTCACTGCAACAAATTACAATGGGGCAAAACAAATGACTAAAAATGGAAACACATTTTTTTTTCTAAAGTTCTAGTGTAAAATGCTACAACACAACTTACTCTTATATTTGTATTTCAGGTACTTCTTAATGTAGTGAAGTCAAGCAAAAAGATTACAATATGCAAGCTTTCGAGGCAACTCAGGCCCCTTCTTCAGGCAAGATTACTTTTTAGTTAGCTAATAAAAGGTGTCATTTTGCTTGACGTCTCACTACATTCATAATGGCTAACATGGTACAAAACCCTAGTACTACAGGTACTTCTTAAAAAAAAGTTCTAATTTAGATCATTAAAATGGATACAATATACACCTCTAATTTCACAACAGAAACAATGCAGTAGAAACAAAGGTGTTAAGTGGTTCTTCAAAACTTTGCTGATACAACTACTTAGTTTCAAACTACATTAAGAAAGCTTAAGTGTGTAACAAGGAAAATATTTAAAAGTGTAAAGCAAAGCACTGGCATAAAAATGTGAGATTAGCAATGCAAGAAACACTGCTAACCAAGAAGAGTATAAATGATCATCTATACTTTGCCAGGGAAGATTTTGATTTTCCCCAAGTCTTTTGGAAGAATAGTCTACAGATGGTTTGTAATACAACCGGTTTTGAAGGAGATGGATCCCAGTGTGCCTGGCATAAAACAAGGACAACATTCCACAGTAAAAACATCACTCCAAACATGTAGGTGATAGTATATGGGGATAGTTGTTGTCTCAGGATCTTGACAACTTTCTATAACTAAAGGAACCATGAATTTTGCTCTATAGGAAAATCTTAAGGAGTATTTGTCTAGTCATCCACCTACGAGCTGAACTGTAGTTGGGTCATGGAGCAAGACAATGATCCAAAAAAAACAAAAGAAAGTCTACGTAGGTACAGCTGAGAAAAATATTATATTTTTGGACAGACTTAACCCTAAGACATATGCAGTAGCAGGATCCAAAACAAGTAGTTTATGCCTGAAAACCTACTATCCATCCATTTTCCAACCCGCTGAATCTGAACACAGGGTCACGGGGGTCTGCTGGAGCCAATTCCAGCCAACACAGGGCACAAGGCAGGAACCAATCCCGGGCAGGGTGCCAACCCACCGCAGGAAAACCTACCAATGGTTCTGAACTAAAGAAGCTCTGAAGAGAGAAATAGGTTACAATTTCTCATCGGCAATGAGAAAGACTGAAAGGGAATTATAAAGACACACTTGGTTGCAATTATTGGAGATGAAAGTGTTACAAACTATAGGATTGATTACTTTTTCACACAATTAGAGTTTGTGTTGGGTGACTTTATTCATTCCATAAATTACAGAACTTAAAAAGGTTTTATTTGTCCACTTAGATGGACTATATTAAATTTTGGGTTAAGCAATGAAAAAAGTTTCAAAACATTTTATTAAGGGAAGATTTTGCATGAATTGATAACTCAAAAGATACTGAAACATCCGCAAGAGTAGCAAAGGCTCAGAATGTTGAAGTAATTGATGGCAACAATGATAACCCAAGTTCTTTTTTTTTTTTTTTTTTACACCTGATTGAATTTTTTATTATTGAATTTAATATATATTCCACATAAGCAAGTCTAATTTTACAAATCTAAGGTCAAATCAAGTCAACCTCCCCACCCATGATTAAGAGACCTGGGCCAAGAGTAAAACTTTAATAGTAGGAAAAATAAGTAAATAAATAAATAAAAATAATTAAAATAAATAAGGGAAGAGAATCCACTTCCTCAATTTAAATGCTATTCTAAACTGTTATCAATTACATCCTGCCAAGTTTTAAAAACATTTTGTACAGATCCTCTAAGTGAGAATTTGATTTTTTTCCAATTTCAAATAGTATCTACCATCAGCTGCCCACTGACTTAAAAGAGGTGAGTTAGGATTCTTCCACTTAAGCAAGATAAGTAAGTCTACGTGCCAGTAGTGAAGTAAAAGCAATTACAATTGGTTTGTCGTCCTCCACTTTAAGCCCATCTGGAAGTACCCCAAACACAGCTGTTAGTGGATTAGGAGGGATTGTGACACCAAGACTGTCTGAAAGACATCTAAAGATTTTGGTCCAAAATTATGTTAATTTGGTACAGGCCCAAAACGGCTGGAACCTGCTTGCAACGTTCGCAGGTTAGATCTTGCCTTGGAAACATTTTGGACAATTTTAAATGAGGGAGATGTGCTTGATAGATGGTTTTAAGTTAAATAACTGTATGCTTTGTACATATAATAATAATAATTCATTACATTTATATAGCGCATATGGAACTAGAGTGTATTCTGTGCATTGTAGCTTTCCACTCCTTTTCTGAAATGCTGTGTGACAGATACTTTTCCCACTGCCCTCTGGGATTTTTGAAAGGGAGGGACTTTAAAATGTGTTTTGTATATTACAGAAATGCTGCTTAAGTCCTCAATACTAATCAACATTTCTTCAGGAGAAGAAGTAGGTGGGAGGTGAGGAAAATTGGGCAGATTTCATTTAGTATAGTTTCTAATTTGGAGGTAGTGAAAGAATTGTGTTGATGGGAAGTTAAATTTGGAGTGTAATTGTTCACAGGATGCAAAGATGGTATCTATTTACAGATAACCCAAGTTCTAAAGTATGTAGTTTTATTATTTCCCCAAACCACTTCATAAATTATTGGGCTGAGCTTACATTAGCACCACTGGGCAAAAGACAAGGACCAACCCTGGATGGAATGTCAGTTCATCTCACAGTATTCCTGCACAAACACCAGCCAGAGACAGATCTACCATCAGTGCACTGTGAGTATGTATGCCCAGGAGCCATTAAGCAATCCAGTCTTGTGCCAAAATCAAAAGTAAGAAATAACACACTGCATTAAAGAACCTGGAGTCTGCTCACTGCGTTGTTAAAGGGTATGATCAACTCTCTGGTTAAGGAGCCAATTCAACCAGGGGCCTGTGGGGTTCTTATTCCAGCCTTGACACTAGATTGATTTAGAGTTGTCAATCACCAAACCTAAATGTGTTTAGCAGGCAAAAGACAGTATTGGAATTCACACACTGAATATGATTTTTATTCACTACGTAATCAAATAGTCTTTACTGTTTGGTAGTCAAATGCTTATGTTGTAAATATATATACTGTATATGTTTGTCAGGGTATTTTATGAAATTTGTAAAGCCTCTTATCTTTTAGGCCACATTATAACAAATAACTAGCCTGGTAATCACACTGCAGTTAAAAAAATAAGTGGTCATACTTTTTCTAGCAGTAAACATAGGTTTGAGCCCCCTAGTGACCAATACTGGTAAAGCTGTTATTTTTGTAGTCTCATATACAGTCTACGTAGTATAAGTGAAAGCTTACTTATGCAAATGTGGTGGACAAAAAGATGTCAGCTGCTAGAACCCATTACAAACTACCACATCCCTCAGTTTAAGCAAATCATGTATATATGAACAAAGAGAGAAATGAAGTAGCAACCTGTGCTTCCTTTAGTAAATTTTCCTAAAAATGCCTACATTCTTTAGAAGTCTCTTTGGATAAGCAATTATTTAATATCTGTGCAGTTTTAAGATGTACACCCGTATACAGCAATATGCATTCCAGTATGCTCTTCTGTTCTTTGACAGGGACAAGTTTGGTAATTTTAAATTTATTTCATGCTTGCAGTGGTGTTCAGATGCATCTTCCTCATGGATACAAAGTATTTTGTAAAATTTAGTACATAATGCTTTAGTCCACAAAGTATGCATCTAAGGAAAACAGTAGGCCTTCACTACTGTAAAAAACAATCATAAAAGAATGCCTTGGAAGATGCCTCCTTTGTTTTTGTCTGTTAATTGCCTTTGAAGAAAAATAAGTGTACAATCACTGTGTTTCAACAGTTAAGACTTTTTTTTATTTAAACCTGGTTAAACTTTGTTTCTTTTACATTTGGGTTTGAAGTATTCACTTTTATGATAGATAGATAGATGGATGGATAGATAGATACTTTATTAATCCCAAGGGGAAATTCACATACTCCAGCAGCAGCATACTGATCCATCCATCCATTGTCTCCTGCTTATCCGAGGTCGGGTCGCGGGGGCAGCAGCTTGAGCAGAGATGCCCAGACTTCCCTCTCCCCGGCCACTTCTTCTAGCTCTTCCGGGAGAATCCCAAGGCGTTCCCAGGCCAGTCGAGAGACACAGTCCCTCCAATGTGTCTTGGGTCTTCCCCGGGGCCTCCTCCCGGTTGGACATGCCCGGAACATCTCACCAGGGAGGCGTCCAGGAGGCATCCTGATCAGATGCCCGAGCCACCTCATCTGACTCCTCTCGATGCGGAGGAGCAGCGGCTCCACTCTGAGCCCCTCCCGGATGACTGAGCTTCTCACCCTATCTTTAAGGGAGAGCCCAGACACCCTGCGGAGGAAACTCATTTCAGCCGCTTGTATTCGCGATCTCGTTCTTTCGGTCACTACCCATAGCTCATGACCATAGGTGAGGGCAGGAACATAGATCGACTGGTAAATTGAGAGCTTCGCCTTGCGGCTCAGCTGCTTTTTCACAACGACAGACCGATGCAGCGCCCGCATTACTGCGAATGCCGCACCGATCCGCCTGTCGATCTCACGCTCCATTCTTCCCTCACTCGTCAACAAGACCCCGAGATACTTGAACTCCTCCACTTGGGGCAGGATCTCGCTACCAACCCTGAGAGGGCACTCCACCCTTTTCCGGCTGAGGACCATGGTCTCGGATTTGGAGGTGCTGATTCTCATCCCAGCCACTTCACACTCGGCTGCGAACCGATCCAGAGAGAGCTGAAGATCACGGCCTGATGAAGCAAACAGGACAACATCATCTGCAAAAAGCAGTGACCCAATCCTGAGCCCACCAAACCGGACCCCCTCAACGCCCTGGCTGCGTCTAGAAATTCTGTCCATAAAAGTTATGAACAGAATCGGTGACAAAGGGCAGCCCTGGCGGAGTCCAACTCTCACTGGAAACGGGTTCGACTTACTGCCGGCAATGCGGACCAAGCTCTGGCACCGATCGTACAGGGACCGAACAGCCCTTATCAGGGGGGCCGGTACCCCATACTCTCGGAGTACCCCCCACAGGATTCCCCGAGGGACACGGTCGAATGCCTTTTCCAAGTCCACAAAACACATGTAGACTGGTTGGGCAAACTCCCATGCACCCTCCAGGACCCTGCTAAGGGTATAGAGCTGGTCCACTGTTCCGTGACCAGGACGAAAACCATACTGTTCCTCCTGAATCTGAGGCTCGACTATCCGACGGACCCTCCTCTCCAGGACCCCTGAATAGACTTTTCCAGGGAGGCTGAGGAGTGTGATCCCTCTGTAGTTGGAACACACCCTCCGATCCCCCTTCTTAAAGAGGGGGACTACCACCCCGGTCTGCCAATCCAGAGGCACTGTCCCTGATGTCCATGCGATGTTGCAGAGGCGTGTCAACCAAGACAGTCCTACATCATCCAGAGCCTTGAGGAACTCCAGGCGTATCTCATCCACCCCCGGGGCCCTGCCACCAAGGAGTTTTTTGACCACCTCGGTGACCTCAGTCCCAGAGATGGGGGAGCCCACCTCTGAGTCCCCAGGCTCTGCTTCCTCATTGGAAGGCATGTTAATGGGATTGAGGAGGTCTTCAAAGTATTCCCCCCACCGACCCACAACGTCCCGAGTCGAGGTCAGCAGCGCACCATCCCCACCATACACAGTGTTGACACTGCACTGCTTCCCCTTCCTGAGACGCCGGATGATGGACCAGAATCTCCTCGAAGCCGTCCGAAAGTCGTTCTCCATGGCCTCCCCAAACTCCTCCCATGCCCGAGTTTTTGCCTCAGCAACCACCAAAGCCGCATTCTGCTTGGCCTGCCGGTAGCTATCAGCTGCCTCCAGGGTCCCACAGGACAAAAGGGTCCCGTAGGACTCCTTCTTCAGCTTGACGGCATCCTTCACCGCCGGTGTCCACCAATGGGTTCGGGGATTGCCGCCACGACAGGCACCGACCACCTTACGGCCACAGCTCCGGTCAGCCGCCTCAACAATAGAGGCACGGAACATGGCCCATTCGGACTCAATGTCCCCCACCTCCCTCGGGATGTGGTCGAAGTTCTGCCGGAGGTGGAAGTTGAAGCTACTTCTGACAGGGGGCTCTGCCAGACGTTCCCAGCAGACCCTCACAACACGTTTGGGCCTACCACGCCTGACCGGCATCCTCCCCCACCATCGAAGCCAACTCACCACCAGGTGGTGATCAGTTGACAGCTCCACCCCTCTCTTCACCCGAGTGTCCAAGACATGTGGCCGCAAGCCCGACGACACGACCACAAAGTTGATCATCGAACTGAGGCCTAGGGTGTCCTGGTGCCAAGTGCACATATGAACACCCCTATGCTTGAACATAGTGTTCGTTATGGACAATCCGTGACGAGCACAGAAGTCCAATAACAAAACACCGCTCGGGTTCAGATCGGGGGGGCCATTCCTCCCAATCACACCCTTCCAGGTCTCACTGTCATTGCCCACGTGAGCATTGAAGTCTCCCAGCAGAACGAGGGAGTCCCCAGAAGGTATGCCCTCTAGCACCCCCTCCAGGGACTCCAAAAAGGGTGGGTACTCTGAACTGCTGTTCGGTGCATATGCACAAACAACAGTTAGGACCCGTCCCCCCCCACCTGAAGGCGAAGGGAGGCTACCCTCTCGTCCACCGGGGTAAACCCCAATGTACAGGCTCCAAATCGGGGGGCAATAAGTATACCCACACCCGCTCGGCGCCTCTCACCGGGGGCAACTCCAGAGTGGTACAGAGTTCAGCCCCTCTCAAGGAGATTAGTTCCAGAGTCCAAGCTGTGCGTCGAGGTGAGTCCGACTATATCTAGCCAGAACCTCTCAACTTCGCGCACTAGCTCAGGCTCCTTCCCCTTCAGAGAGGTGACATTCCACGTCCCAAGAGCCAGCTTCTGTAGCCGAGGATCGGACCGCCAAGGTCCCCGCCTTCGGCCACCACCCAACTCACACTGCACCCGACCTCCTTGGCCCCTCCCATAGGTGGTGAGCCCATGGGAAGGGAGACCCACGTTGCCTCTTCGGGCTGTGCCCGGCCGAACCCCATGAGTGCAGGCCCGGCCACTAGGCGCTCGCCATCGAGCCCAACCTCCAGGCCTGGCTCCAGAGTGGGGCCCCGGTGACCCGCGTCCGGGCAAGGGAAAACGCCGTCCAAAGTTTTCATTCATCATAGAAGGTTTGAACCGCTCTTTGTCTCATCCCTCACCTAGGACCAGTTTGCCTTGGGTGGCCCTACCAGGGGCATAAAGCCCCGGACAACAGAGCTCCTAGGATCATTGGGACACGCAAACCCCTCCACCACGATAAGGTGGCAGTTAAAGGAGGGGCAGCATACTGATAAACAACAATATTAAATTAAAGAGTGATAACAATGCCGATAACAATGCAGGTATACAGACGCGACAATAACTTTGTATAATTTTAACGACGTATATAGGCTGAACAGGACCGGAGAAAGTACAGTCCCTTGCGGCGCTCCTGTGTTGCTGACCCCAATGTCAGACCTGCAGTTCTCGAGACGCACATACTGAGGTCTGTCTGTAAGATAGTCCATGATCCATGCCACCAGGTATGAATCTACTCCCATCTCTGTCAGCTTGTCCCTAAGGAGCTGAGGTTGGATGGTGTTGAAGGCGCTAGAGAAGTCCAGAAACATAATTCTTACAGCACCACTGCCTCTGTCCAAGTAGGAGAGGGATCGGTGTAGCATGTAGATGATGGCATCCTCCGCTCCCACCTTCTCCTGGTATGCGAACTGCAGAGGATCGAGGGCGTGGTGGATCTGTGGCCTTAGGTGGTGAAGCAGCAGCCGCTCCATGGTCTTCATCACATGTGACATCAGAGCAACAGGCTGGAAGTCGTTCAGCTCACTAGGACTTGATATCTTTGGGACGGGGGTGATGCGAGATGTTTTCCAAAGCCTCGGGACTCTCCCATGTAGAGGACTCCCCAGCTCCAACGCACAGGCCTTCAGCAGTCGTGGCGATACTCCATCTGGTCCCACTGCTTTGCTGGCATAAAGTCTCCTCAGCTCTCTGCATTGCTGTAATTGTGGGTTGGGGAAAACTCTCTCCTATGCTGGTAGCAGAAGGATGGTTGGAGGGTGCAGTACTCTGAGGTGAGAGTGTGTTAGGGTGGTCAAAACTGTTAAAAAAAAAGTTGTTCATCTGGTATGCTTTCTCCACATCTCTCTCAATGGTGGCACCCCGCTTCGAGCTGCAGCCAGTGATGATCTTCATCCCATCCCACACTTCCTTCATGCTGTTGTTCTGTAACTTCTGCTCCAGCTTTCTCCTGTACTGCTCATTTGTTGCCCTGAGCTGGACTCGGAGTTCCTTCTGCACGCGCTTGAGCTCATGCTGATCACCGCCTTTAAAAGCCCTTTTCTTCTGGTTCAAAAGGCCCTTGATGTGCACCACTACATCAACTTTAGTTAGTTTTCCCAGCATTGACCACTGTAAGCAGAATGTTTCTGCAAAATATTATGTCTAATTTCATAGTAATCATATTTGAACTTTACAAACTATTGTTTCTAAATCTGTTTTGTCACCAGTTTATTTGTTCTACGAGCCGTGATGAGAAAATGCTGTGATATACAATTTATTTTCTATTTTACTCCTGGAGGAATATCCATTTTGTTATAATCAAAACTGATTTCTGCCCTAAGTCAAGTATGCTGTCCTTTCACCAAGAGTTACCTGTGAATCACATGTTTTTTTTTACTGTTCTGTCATCTTGACAACCAACTTTTTTTTTTTTTTTACGTACATATATTTAAACTGGGTATTGACATCCAAGCTAACCAACATCATCCACAGCTTTCAAATATCACAATTATTGAAGGGTGGTTGATATTGGGTGTTGGTTTGTGATTTTCTAAATTCTGTTTTAATCACCATGATAGACACAGCAATTGCCATTTGGCGATTTTGTGCTTCTCAGCTGCAGACACATTTTCTTTCCACTGTATTTATTATTTACTATCGCAGTGGAGCTGATCCCAGCCTATACTCCCATGATCTGCAAGATGAAACCGACTACCAGAACAGTAAAGGTATGGACTGAGGAGGCATCTTCAGCATTACAGAACTGTTTTGAGCATACTGACTGGGGAGTATTCAAAGAGGGCTCAGATCTACAGGGATATACATCATCTGTCCTAGTCTATGTCCAGGTCTGTACTGATGCTGTCCTGCCCACGAAGACCTTTAGGGTATTTCCAAATCAAAAAGCGTGGTTGGACAGTACGGTGATGCTGCATATAGGTCAGACAACAGGCTGGCATATAGCAAAGCCTGAAAAGAACTTAAAAAGAAAGGAATAAACCTGGCAAAATACAGATACAAACAGCGTATCAAGGAGTACTTTGATAACA
Source organism: Erpetoichthys calabaricus (assembly GCF_900747795.2). Taxonomy (NCBI): domain Eukaryota; kingdom Metazoa; phylum Chordata; class Cladistia; order Polypteriformes; family Polypteridae; genus Erpetoichthys; species Erpetoichthys calabaricus. The sequence continues at coordinate 39,166,596 of NC_041394.2, forward strand.
ACGACCCACGGAACATGTGGAGAGGCTTAAAGACCATAACGGATTATAAGCGCAGCGATCATGATCAGCAGGTCAGCTATAACACTAGTCTCCCTGACACCTTGAACAGTTTCTTTGCACGCTTTGATGCATCTAGAAGCAGGGAGAGTGTACATCTCCCTTGGCTGGAGAAGCAGCATCAGCCTCTAATCCTGCAACTACACCAAGTGAGTTCCACCCTGAGGAGGAACACCACCAACAGAGCTGCAGGACCAGATAAGGCATCGGGTAAGACACTGAAAATATGTGCTGATCAATTGGCAGGAGTCTTTCTAGACATTTTCAGTCTCTCTCTACAACTTGCAATGGTCCCAGTCTGCCTCAAGTATTCCACTATTGTGCCAGTACCTAAAAAAAAAAATCAGCGGTCACCTGCCTTAATGATTACCACCCTGTGGCTCTGACCCCAGTAATAATGAAGTGCTTTGAGAGAATCTTCCTAAAGTACATCAAGGATGCCATCCCAGCTGGATGCGACAACCACAGTTCGCCTACAGGAGGAACACATCTACAGAGGCTGCCGTCTCAATAGTACTTCACACAGCCCTAACTCATCTGCAGTGCCCTAACACAGTATGTTAGGATGCTATTCGTACATTTTAGTTCAGCGTTTAACACCGTAATCCCGAACAAGCTGGTACAAAAGCTTCATAATCTGGATCTGTCCACATCATTGTGTCTATGGATCAGGGACTTTCTCACCAACAGGCCTCTGGTGGTTAGAATTGGAGATCGTAACATCAGCCACACTGGTTTTGAACACAGGCACGCCACATGGTTGTGTGCTCTGCCCAGCACTCTTCATGTTATTTACGCACGATTGCTCTGCCATCCATGCCACAAATATGGTTGTAAAGTTTGCGGATGATACGACCGTGGTGGGTCTTGTATCAGACAATGATGAGACTCACTACAGAGAGGAGATGCAACACCTAGCACTGTGGTGCTCAGCCAACAACTTCATCTTGAACACCAGCAATACCAAAGAGATCATTGTGGACTATAGGAGATCCAGAAGAACAGAACATGCTCCTATATTCATACATGAGGAGGCTGTAATGTGTGTGGACAATATCAAGTTCTTGGGTATCTACATCACATCGGATCTGACCTGGTCTTTGAACACATCTGACCTGGTAAAGGAGGCCCAACAAAGACTCTTCTTCCTCAGGAAGATGAGACGTGCTGGATTCTCCTCTCGTCTGCTCACAAACTTCTACAGATCAGCTATAGAAAGCATTCTCTGTCACAGTATGACAGTGTGGTACGGCAGCTGCACAGGACAGGACAGGAAGGACTTGGAACGGGTGGTGAGAACAGCACAGGGGATCGTGGGAAGTCCTATCCTAAACCTGGACTCAGTATATGCTGGAAGGGTGCAGAAGAGGGCCAAATGTATAGCTGCGGATCTCACCCATTCAGGAAATGGACTGTTTCAACCACTGCCTTTGGGAAAGCGGTACAGAAATATAAAAACAGTTGGTTTGGTCCGTTTATAGGAGATGGACGTCTGAAGCAGAGCTCCGCTAGCAGCGGCTTTATTTTCCCACGTATTTCATATTATTTAGAGGTATCCTGTATTTAACCCGACCAAGGAACTTCCACTACAATATACAAGCATGAGTAACAAGAAGAAAAGTCAGAAAGAACCAGAAAAGAAACTTAAAGCTGCATCGAAGTCCGGACAGACTTCCGGCCTGAGTGCAGGTGTAAGGTATGGCATCACGGAGACTGACCTGGAACAGGCAGAAGAGTGCGCAGAATTCCTGGGGCCCCGCTCCATTGTATCGTCTCCAGTCGAGAGTGAAAATGGGAGCGAAGGCGCAAGTGATACAGGTGATACAGGTCGCGAGGGATCGCCGATTACTGAGGATCATTCGAGACTAGAAAGGGCTCTGCAGGACGTGCTCTCATCTACTCATCGCGAGCCTGTAACAGGAGCTGCATTTTCACTTGCGGAGCACGAAAGCAGAAGCGAACTGTCCGAACTGAAAGAGATGATCGCTACACAGATAGCTACACAGATAGCTACACAGAAAGAGATGAACACTACACTGGCCACTGCCATGGTTACGGCCATGAATGAGCTTAAGAAAGATAACACAAATGATCTTAAGAAGGTGGCCACTGAGCTCAAGAAGGATAACAAAGATAAGGAAACGCGTCTATTTGAACGTTTCGACGTGAACTTTAAAGGCATGTTGGAGAAATTAGTGGAACACATTGAAGAAACTAACTCCAAACTGAAAAGGCTTGATGATCATATTAATGACGTTTCAGACCAGCTGGAAGACGTTAAGCAGGGACTCACGGCTCGAGTGGAAACAGCGGAACAAATGGCATCTAACGCCGATGAAAAAGCCACAGCTGCGAACTCGGAATACAAAAAACTTGGAGACAGACTTGCAGCCCTGGAGGATGGGTGCAGAAGAAATAATATAAGAATTGAGGGTATACCTGAGAAACGAGAAAGCTCAAGCCCAGTGAAATTTGCAGTAGAATTACTGTCTAAAATAATTGGAGATGACTTTAAACTCGACAATGAGATAGCCACGGCTTATCGCACAAAGATACCAAGCGCCTTTAAATCTAGGTCTTTTATTGTCCGCTTCGAACGACTAAGATGTAAGCTTGATGTGATGGCACTTCTCAGACACAAGCAAGAGATTATATTCGAAAATAATCTTATTCGTATTTTTCCCGACTTCTCACCATCAACAGCTGCAAAACGCAGATCCTACAACGACATTAAAAGGATGCTACGGGAAGCCGATATCAAATACAGCCTCTTGTATCCTGCCAAACTGAAAGTGGAAGTTCAAGACGGACATTATATTTTCTTCAGCAAAGAAGAAGCTGAAAAAGAATTAAAGAAGCTGTTTCCGACACTTTTTTTGAAAGTTAATTAAAATTAAAGAGCCGTATTCTATCAAGGCACGGGAAAGACCGATGATCTGATCGCTGGATCCATGTTTAAAGAGACTGGTATTATAATTATACATCTCTTATTCTCTTTTTTTTAAATTTTTTTTATATCTGGACTTTATATGTTATATGTTTATGTTTTAATCAGAGTTATAGAGCTATAGACGTGAGTGTGAAAATGTGGAAGTGATTAAAGTAGGATTCGTTTTATTTATTTATTTTTTTATTTCTTTTCCTTTTTTTTTTTTTTTTTTTTATTTTTTTTTATTTTTTTTTTAATTTATTTATTTATTTATTTTTTTTATTTTACTATACCTTAAAGTAGACTGTTTAACTTCATACCCTTGGTTTAATGCTTGTTCTACTATTTATACAATTACCATTATACTATTACAGTATGAATTACCAGGTTTATCCTGGACTAGTTTTTAAAATCACTCCCAGGGTTGTTTTTTTTTTTTTTTTTTTTTTTTTTTTTTGTTAACCTTAATATCTTAACTTAAAAGCGCTGAAGATTATTTCAAGATTAAATATTGTTAATGAGAACATTTTCGGCAGATAGTATTAAGGATTTAACTGTAAAAGATATCTCTGTTTTAATTCTGTAACGCCGCTGCAGGGTGGGGTTTGTTTTGTTTTGGACGTGCTCTGTCTCTTCGTATGTCAGAGGACTGGAACATCGCGAAGTGGGGTCTAGCCTCATGTGGGGAGGCAAAATGGGGGGGGTGGGGGGATAAAGGGGGGAGAGAAGGAGAGCAGGTTATATCTAATCTATTCTTATAATCCTTATAATTATAAATATCAATGCAGCAACAGGCTAACATGCAACAACTCCTGGGGAATCTTGAAACTAAGATTAAAACTGCCATATTACCAATTAAAACTATAAAATGACATTAAAAACTCAGAATCAATGTCTCCATGATGGGACAGTTAACTTTGTGAGCTGGAATGTTAAAGGCCTGAATCACGAATTAAAGAGAAAGAAAGTATGCTCTCACCTAACAGGCTTAAACGCTAAAATAGTATTTTTACAGGAGACCCACTTACTAACCAAGGATCAGTTCAGATTACAAAAAGACTGGACTGGCCAAATGTTCCATTCTAGCTTTATAAAGAAAACTAGAGGGGTGGGAATTCTCATACATAGAACAGTTCCTTTTGTAGCATCAGAGGTAGTGTCGGACCCTGAAGGGAGATATGTGATGGTCATGGGCAACTTATATAACAGTAAAATGATTTTGATAAATGTTTATGCACCCAATGTTGATGATAAGGAATTCATGCAAAATCTATTTGCATCCATTCCCAGTGTGAACACTCATAAAATTATAATGGCTGGGGACTTTAATTGTGTTTTAAATCCACTCTTAGATAGGACTCCTGTGACAGGGGGGACGACATCTAATACTGCAAAGATAATTACACAGTTTTTAAAGGATCACAACTTATCAGACCCCTGGAGGTTTCTTAACCCAAACTCAAGAACATATTCGTTCTACTCACCAGTGCATTATAGCTACTCAAGAATTGATTATTTTTTTATAGATAATAATTTCCTGCCTACAATTAAATTATGCAAATATGACACAATTGTTATCTCTGACCATGCCCCTCTAGTCTTGGAGCTAAAATCAATAAGCCCCTCGTACTCACCTCGCAGATGGCGTCTTAACCCTCTTTTATTGGCAGACGAGAACTGCACAGAATTTATATCCAAACAAATCAGCTTCTTCCTAGAGACAAACATGTCTACAGAGGTTTCTGCAGGAACACTCTGGGAAACTCTAAAGGCCTTCCTAAGAGGCCAGATTATTTCATATCTTTCCCATAGAAATAAATTAGAAACCAAGAAAGTGTCAGAGCTAAGAAATGAAATTACTAGAATAGATGAAGAACAAGCCAGGCGTCCAAGTGAAGCTCTTCACAGGAAAAGGCAGGCCTTGCATACAGAACTTAACATCTTAACAACTAAAGAAACTGAACAACTTATTTATAAGTCTAGACAGCATTACTATGAACACGGAGAAAAAGCTAATAAGCTTTTAGCTCAACAAATTCATAAACAAGAAGTTCACAATGCAATACCAGTAATCACCAACAAGAATGGAGAAGAAATCATCGACCATAATAAAATAATGCACACATTTAGAGATTACTATAAGTCTTTATATTCCACTGAGCCCAAAGAAGACAACACGCAATCTAATGCATTTCTGGATAATTCACAAATACCACAAATAGATGCTTTAAGTGCTGAGGAACTAGATAAACCTCTAACGCTAACAGAATTACTAGACGCTATAAAGTCACTACAAAGCGGGAAATCATCAGGCCCTGATGGTTACCCCGTAGAGTTTTATAAGAAATTCTCCACTCAGCTAGCTCCACTCTTATTGGTAACATTTACAGAAGCTAAAGACCACCAAATACTACCTCAAACATTTCGACAAGCATTAATCACCGCCTTTCCTAAACAAAATAAGGACTTGTTACAATGTGCATCATATAGACCAATTTCACTCCTGAATAATGATGTTAAGATACTCTCAAAAATCCTAGCTAGAAGGATGGAGAAAGTGCTGCCCTCGGTAATATCACAAGATCAAACTGGATTTATTAAAGGCCGACATCTATCTTCAAATCTCCGACGCTTGTTTAATGTTATATATTCACCAGCAAAATCAAACACCCCAGAGATATTACTATCATTAGACGCAGAAAAGGCATTTGACATGATCGAATGGAATTACCTTTTCACTGCATTGGAGAAATTTGGGTTTGGCCCGAATATTTGTGCTTGGATTAAACTACTGTATACCAGTCCAGAAGCTTCAGTTTGTATTAATAAAATTTGCTCAGACTACTTTAAACTAGAACGTGGTACCAGACAAGGATGTCCCTTGTCGCCACTGTTGTTTGCAATCGCTATTGAACCACTGGCGGTTCACTGCCGAAATTCTCATCAGATAAAGGGGATTGTCAGAGAAGGACTGGAACAGAAAATTTCTCTATATGCAGATGATATGGTCTTATATATATCGGACCCAGAAAACACTGTCCCTGCTGTTTTAACAGCACTAACAGAATTTCAAAAGATATCTGGTCTTAGAATTAATCTGAATAAAAGTATACTCTTTCCAGTGAACTCACAAGCATATAATATTAAATTAGACACCCTACCTTTTACCATAGCAGATCAGTTTAAATACCTAGGGGTAAATATCACAAGTAAACATAAAGCTCTTTATCAACAAAATTTTGGCGTCTGTATGGAAAAAATTAAGCAAGACTTGCATAGATGGTCAACCCTTCATCTCACTCTAGCCGGAAGAATTAACATTGTTAAGATGAATATCCTTCCTAAACTTCTCTTTTTATTTCAAAACATTTCAATATATATCAATAAATCGTTTTTTAAACAGTTAGATTCAATAATAACCTCATTCATTTGGAACTCAAAACACCCACGTATCCGAAGAGCGACCCTACAAAGACCTCAGGCAGAAGGTGGCATGGCTTTACCTAATTTTCAGTTTTATTACTGGGCAGCAAACATACAAGCCATAAAAACCTGGACACAAATAAATGCACATACACAGGCTTGGTCTGCAATAGAAGTAAAATCCTGTAGTACTTCTTTATATTCCCTGCTTTGCTCTCCAATAAATGAAAGTTATCGCAAATATACTAATAACCCAATTGTGCTTTACTCACTCAGAATATGGAACCAAATTAGGAAGCATTTTAAGATGGAAAATCTTTTATCAGTGGCACCTTTGCAAGGGAACCACCTCTTTCAACCTTCGCAAGTATATCCAGTTTTTAATACCTGGAAAAGTTTTGGGATTAAAATGCTCAGAGATCTTTATATAGACAACATATTTACATCTTTTGAACAATTACGTTCAAAATTTAACCTCCCAGCTACACATTTCTTTTACTATCTTCAAATTAGAAATTTTGTTAAACAGAAATTGCCCGATTTCCCCCACCTTGCACCCTCCACAATGCTGGAAAAAATACTGCTCAATTCCGAGGAAACAAACACTATTTCCGCAATATATAAAATCTTATTAGAGTCCCTACCTTTCAAAGATCCAAGAGGACATTGGGAAGAAGATCTCTTAATCAATATATCAGAAAAGGAGTGGAAGGTAGCAAAGCAGAGAATTCACTCGAGTTCTATATGCGCAAAGCATAGAATTATTCAACTAAAAATTATATATCGAGCTCATCTGTCTCGCTTAAAACTGTCCAAAATGTTTCCAGGCCAGGATCCGACCTGCGAGCGCTGCAACCAAGCTCCTGCCTCACTGGGTCACATGTTCTGGGCCTGCACCAAACTAACATCATTTTGGACAAAGATTTTTAAGTGCCTCTCAGACAGCCTTAGTATCACAATCCCTCCTAACCCACTAACAGCTGTGTTTGGTGTCCTTCCAGATGGACTTGAATTGGAGAAGGACAAACAAACGGTGATTGCATTCACTACACTCTTGGCACGCAGACTTATTTTGTTAAATTGGAAGAATCCTAATTCTCCTCTTATAAGTCAGTGGGAAACTGATGTTTTATATTATTTGAAATTGGAAAAAATCAAATTTTCAGTTAGAGGATCTGTACAAAACTTTTTCAAAACTTGGCAGGATTTAATCAATATTATTTTAGAATAAGAGAATTAACTATTATTGTATTTAACTCCCTTCTCCATCTCTTATTTATATAGATATTTACTTCTCCCCTTCTTTTGCCTAATGTTGCCTTATTAAAAAGCTTAAAGAAATTTTCCTTTAGCTAAGCTCTCCTTCTCAGGGATGGGGTTTGATTTGTTTTCAAATTTGTTGGGTTATAAATGGATCTGTTTGTATGGAATGATTACAATGAAAATTAATAAAATAAAAATATAAAAAAAAAAAAAAAAAAGAAATATAAAAACACGTACAAGCAAACTGAAAGACAGCTTTTTCCCCCAGAGCTGTGAAGTCCATCTGTCCCTGCTGATACACACACATACATCTATCCCTTACCTGCCCCCCTGTAGACATGCACACACACTTTCCCTCGTAAACAAACGCACACACTCGTATTCCTCCCCTGCAGACCCACGCACACAGATCACTGGTCTCTGCAGGTGTACTACCTCAGGAAAAGTCTGGACTTGATGTTTTATTGCTGCTGTCTTTTATACTTACTATGTTTATTTTATTATTTATTGTGTATAGTGTATTAAGTATTCTGCCTTGAAGCTGAGTCCTACCAACAAAAACTTTCGTTATGTGTATGCATAATGACAATAAAGAATTCTATCTATCACTTCTCCAATTAACTACATCCATCAAGTACAGCTATTTATATGAAAACTGCATCCATGCTAAACATGTACAATAAAATTATTTCCTGCTTTATTTTGTTTTCATAAACATAGAAGGCATGTTAAAGTGGGGGAGTTGCTACTTTTATGTCAATACTTTTAAAAAGATTTCATGCCTTTAATTTATGTTGGAATTGGTAGACTTAATGATAGCAACAGTACACCTGCCACATAAATCATGTTTTATATGAAGTGGGTTTCTATTGAAAACACCATCTCAGGTGATTTCATCTGGGTCACATGATAGGTTTGAGGAGGAAAGTGAACCATCAACCATGTAGGTATACAGTCCACTACCTTATCTTCTATACCCCATTGTCTCCAAAAGAGATGTGTTTTATGAAACTTACATTTTCTATCTCAGAAATTTTATGCTGACATCTTGTAATAAAGTCACACTAACACAACCTTCTGAAGCCTTCAAATAGAGCAGGGATTCTCAGTGTCGGTCCTGTAGGTTTTGTTCCAACCAGCTTCTGTTTTTAATTAAGTGAACTGTTATTGCCCAGATTCTGTGTTTTGGAAACAATATAGAAATTACAAAACCAAGGTTGGTAAAATATATATATTAAAACTTACTAAGCAGTTATATGGGAATTGTTTTCTTTTCTACAATATTTTTATCTTGATGTTCATTCTATTTTTCTGTGTGTTCCAATTGTTTAATTAATGCATTGTTTTCTAATTAGTGGGTCTGACACTAAAGTGATTCAGTGTTGTTTGCTCTGCTCCTTTTTAATCGTCTTATATATAAACGTCTACGAGTGGAAGTGTGTGTGTCTGTCCAGCTCGGAAGCGAGAGGTGGAGTTGGGGTAAGGGCTCCACCTCTGTGGAAACAGAAAACTCACTTAGCCTTTAATAACACAAGCAAGGCCAGCACGTCAGAAAAACAAAACCACAGAAGAAAGTCGCTTAGCCGCTAAAATCAGCAAAACGGTATCCCTTTTACTTTCCCTCCTCTGCCACTAATGCACAAGTGATGAGAGCATGTTGGCAAAACGAAACCTCCTAGGAGAGAGATGCCCAGAGTAGTTCCTTTCAATTACCTGACATCTCTATATGTCAGTTTTTCTTCTGAGGATTTCAATAGTTTCTAGGACCCCAGGCTTTTTACAGCATGGGCTTACACAGCTAGTCATTATTAAGATACAATAAAGGGAGCAAACTGCACAAAGAAAGGGTAAAATAATGAAAGCAACAAAAGTGAGTAAATCTATAGCAAAAGCACAAATATTTCTAAATATCTCATGAATGTAAAAAATCATGCTGCTGTGCTTTCTTAATGTAGAATAAGAAAAAAGAAAAAAAATACCAGCTAATTAATTGAGTTCAGTGTTATCATTTGCCACTGATTACGAATCTGGTTGAAGCAAAAACCTGAAGACACAGCAATGTTCTAGCCAGAAATGTTTTCCAGCCGGGTGGCATGAAAAAGTAGCTGGGCGGGACGGAGAAATTTGGTGGTGAGGAAAATTAAATGCACACTATTTTTATTAGTTAATTATTATTAATTATTTTCCAATGCTCAATATGACTTCCTTTTTTAAGGTTTGACACTTGTGCCAGAATATTTTTTATTAAATTTAAGAAGTATCTAATTCAGGATCCTGCAACCCTAACAATGATTTTAAATAACAATCGTTAATAAACCAAGAGGCACAAGTATTGTCGCTGTCGGGAAGAAAAGTGAAAACAATGAAAAAAATTATGAAATATTCTTCAAAGCCAACTTGCATATGCAGAAGGTGTCTTCAGTTAAATATGTATTCTTCTTTTCTTCCTAGAAAAGGAACAACCCATTTCTTTACAGTGTTCCAACAGCTTTTCAAACAACGTTGTATGTGGCAACTCATTTTTTGCCAACCAATACATGGATCTTAAAGCTCCCACAAAGGCATCTCTCTAAGTTATTTAACACAGGTACAGATCTTTCAATTTGACCGATTCCACTTTGCTCTAGTACATGCTTTCCTAAAAGGTCAGCAGAAGACTCAATATGCGTTTTACTTTTTTCATGGTCCAGAAAGCTTTCTTTTTAAATTCTTGTGCATGGCATGTTTACCCAAGGTAACTCCCTCCTTGGGGGATGTTTGTTTGAATATTTCATGCACAATGAGAACCAAATGTCATTTTCTTTGACCATTAGCCAATCAAAATCATTAAACCATTGTTTGTTTATGCCGGATAAGCGGTGCTTAGATTTATCAATTGGGAGTGTGTGTGCTGAAGAGATTTCCCCTGATGGACCAGTTTCTGCAATGTCTTTGTCTGAAATTGCCACATGAGGAGTTGACGCTGCACCTTCATTAGTTTGTGGCGTCTCTTTTCTGAAATAACTGAGCAGTGTTGTTTTCTGAACACTTTTTTTGCTCATGTTGGTAAAACGTTCGGAAAAAATTAAAAGTACCTATGAAAGTCGACATGTTGACTTTATTCTTGCTGTTTATGTCGAGATTAAAGTCAACATTTCCACTTTATTCTCATAGTTTATTTTGTCATTAAAGTAGAATGTCATAAACTAAAATTCATTTTAAAATCAATGTTTAATTTACTAGATTTTCTGAAACCCCGTCACAAGGTAGTGTAGTGCATTAAATGCTTTGTGTTAAGTGTTCCCCGACCAGGTTGTTAATCACTACATGCTTCTTAAACGGACTTCCTCTTGCACTGAGGAGGCACCGGAAGGGATCGCCGCACAGAATACATTCACTTCATGATATTCCTGCTCTCTGAACATTTACACGGTAGTGTGGCGGTAGTGCTGCTTCCTCGTAGTAAGGGGTCCCCAGGTGTACGTTCAGTGTTGAGAACTTTATGGCAGGTGTGACAAGGCTCCAAAGAACTGAATGTATGAATGGGTATCGCACAGGTTTAACTTAAAAATTGTGTAAATGTTGGGTTCGTGTCGTGATCTGGTGGTCGGAGACACGAACACAGAATTCAATGGATGTTCTTCTGAGCGGGCTTTCTTTATTGCATGCATGCTGTCTCTATCTGACGTACCAAACCCTCAATTCCTATCCTTCCTTTTTCTTTCTCCACATAACCAATCACCACACGATAACACAAAGCATTTCATGCGCTACATAATTTATGATGGGGTTTGAGAAAATCTAGTAAATTAAATATTCATTTTAAGTTTAGTTCTACTTTAATGACAAACTACGAGAATAAAGTCAACATGTTGACTTTAATCTCGAGATAAACGGCGAGAATAAAGTGGAAATGTCAACTTTATTCTCGACATAAGCTTAGAAGCACTACACAGACTGCACTGACACTAAGAACAGAGACTCCACTTCCCGACGCCATATTTTCTGATATCTGATAGGCTGGTTCCACGAGTCTTTTTTTTATTTTATCAGTCCTCCTCTCGCCCGCCCACCTCCACATACTCTTTGCTTTTGAAGTGCCACTCCACTCCCGCTATTAGCATGTACAGCCTCCTCTCACCTGCCCACCTCTCCATACTCCTTGCTACTGTAATTAAACTGCTCCGCCCTCGCTATTACCATGTACACCCCCCTCTCGAAAGCCCACCTCCCCATACTCTTTGCTTGTGAACTCCGCTCCCCCTCGTCCCCGCTATTACCTTTAGCACCTCACAACTTGTGATACTAGTTCTAAAATATTTGCCCACCCGTCCCTTGCCATCTCTGCAGATCATTAGATCTGCGGCTGTCATCTCACAATGTCATGCGAGATGACAGCCGGGCGCTAAAAAATGCTGGGGAGAACACTGCACGGTGGGCCCCCCAGGACCGACTTTGAGAACCCCTGAAGTAGACAGCACTGAAAACGTAAGCAATAAGTAAAGGCACCGTCTCAAAAGACGTGGCCTCTACTCACCACCCAGGAATACACAAAATGTAGTTTTATTTATAACCTGTTGGTTATATTTGTTTTAGTAGAAAATAATAGCAAAGTTCTATATCAGCTCCTGAGACCTCAATATCAGACGATTTAAAATACAGATAGTCACTCACGCAAAATTCATGCAGCATTTACAACATTAAACTTAATTACACAACTTCATAGAAAAATACCACATACAAAATGTTGTCTTCATCATGAGTAACAGGCCTTTGCTAAATTAACATATTAGGTAAACTAAAAATTTGTTTGCAAGAGAGCCATTCTTTAGGAACCTTAAGAAGACTTTACTTACGTGTCAGCATTTCCAGGAACTGTAGTGTATCAACAGACCAAGACAATGCCCTGAGTAACGGGCTCAGCATTCTGCACAGGAAGAAAAACATATCTGGGCAGCTCTGGCTAAGCTGAAACAAGAGACAATGACAAACTGAATAACAAGACAATAATGACACATAACACTTACAGTACATTTAAATAGAAAGAATTCAATAAAATGGGGCAAATAAGATCAAATACTTTTTGTAATTTTATTGACTATTATTGATTATACATGAATGGATATCTTTATTCAATGAGGACTTCAGTCAGTCAGTCATTCTTCAACTCACTATATCCTAACACAGGGTCACGGGGACTTACAGGATAAATTACTTTAAGAACGTTAATGGAGTTATAGTACAACTCTTGTACCCATGGAATCAGTTTCAGTTATCTGTGATTACTGTGGCCCCAAAATATTAAATCAAAAATTCCAGAAATAAATGATTTCCGCATTCCATTTGCAGAGTGTGGTAGTAATGCACGCGGGCAAGCCTCTGTGTATGATTTTATTTTTGCCATGCCTTTGGAACTTCTAGCATTTGTGCTATTACATTCATTACTGCGTTATAGGAGTGTTAATAAAACAACCCTTAATTTTACTTAACAATAGCCCTAAAGTGCCAAAGTACATGTAGCGGTGCTGGAAGCTCTGCAAAGCATAGGAGAAGCTGTGAAGTGATTCCTGTGCTCCTGAAAAAAACGAAGAGCACAGAAGACAGTGAGTACCAACAACAGGTTGATATTTTTTATTTAATAAATATAAAAATGTATTTAAACTGTGCATGTACAAGATACCTTACATTTCTTCTTTGCACCTTGATGGGTAAGATAAAATGTCAGGTTCTCTTGTTCATGAGAGAGACAGTGCACAAGTATAAATATGTAATAAATACAAGGTATTTTATAATGTAAATAACATCTTATTTTGCATAATTCATCAATTAAAATTTATCATGGGTACCTATTTCAATGAAAAACATAATATACTGTACATAGGGTTCAATTACTATCCATGGTTTCAGGCATTCGCAGTAAGCCTTGTAAAGTATTGCCCACAGATATGGACGTTCCACTGTATTACTTAAACTATGATTACATCAAATGCAAGGGATAAATATTTGCATAAATACCCACACAGAAGATAACAGAGGGATAGTGTAGCTGGTTATCCTTTTTCCTGGCTTCGTATTTCAACCATTTTACTCTGTACAAGACACTCATTACTTTCATCTTTTTTGATATTTTCTATACAGTATGTTAAACTTCATTATGGATCTAGGTTTCCAAGCTGTGCTGACATTGCAAACTACAACCTGCATTTTTTTCTTCAGTTCAGTACATGTTATTCCGCTCTGCATAAACAGCACGTGGTATACAAAACACAACACCCCTAGCCAACTAAAGCAAGTGTTTACAATCAGCACAAAACCCATATAGGCTAAAACTAAACTCTTATCTTAATATCAGCACAAAATTTCATGTATTTTCAGATAAGCATACTCTCCACAAAAGGGGCAAGAAATCCTATGAGTTACTAAGCCGTAAAACACTTATTTGGTGGGTTTAGTGGTGTGCGGTACACTGATAGAAACAAGAAAACAGAAGAAAATTGTCAACCAGTAGAAATTTTCATTTATTATATTTACTTTGGTATATCACATCAGGAAACCACCTTAGTTACTTGTAGTAAGAAAGACATGCAAGGTGGGTAGTGGTCATTTTGTTACCTTCTGACACAATGCGGCATATGGTGGTACAGATATGGAGATGGGGAAAAAAAGGTGAAAACTGTAGCCAAGGCTGCTCATATATTCACATGACAAACCAATTGATGAGATGGCTAGGAAAAAAAGGTTCCACTTCAGGCTTCAATTTACTACAGCTAAATTTGAATGTTCACATCCAATCAAGCAGCATATAGCCTACTTGCCCTGATAGTGTATTTGTTTCAGTGACTGGATTTACAAAAACATATTGTGGAAAATGCACACTGTAGTATTGCAGACAGCAGAATCAGATGGCAATAGGGCTGTGACTAATTTCATTTTACTAATGTTAAAAATTCTACATCGCATTGTTATATTGTGATGTGAGGTGTGATGACACAATTTTATGTTTTTTCCCCCTTGTCAAAATTTAAAACTATTTTGATTTTTGAAGGGGTCAGCTTAAACTTGTGTACAGTTGTCATACGATCAACACACCACCTGCAGAATGGTCATGTATACATTTTAGAAACAATGACTGACCTGCTAAAAATAATGCAGAAATATGAAAACTGAGAAAAATACAGAACTACAAACTAAGGACAATTAAGATACTGTTAGGACAGAGTGCATTCAACAGAAGATTAATTTGTGATGCAATTTAACATATGCATGCTATATGAAGATACTTTCCACAGTCTATGACAATCAATGTTAGATGTGGAACAGTTTGCTCCGGAAGTATTCGTATCCATACTTTTCAAATGAACCAACCCTTCCCCAGACCCAAAACTGTTTTTAAATGTGATCATGGTCTCATAAATTTAAATGAGACCCCCAACAGGACCCGCTCTCCAAAGTTTTTGGTTTAGATTTGATCACTCGGACCACCACTGTGATCACTGGAAAAAAAGAAAAAAAAAAAAAAAAAAAAAAAGATAAAATAGAGCACTAGTGGTTATTTGCTCTACTTATGGTATGTTGAAATGCTGTGCATCTTCAAATTAGAAAGCACTGGAATGAAGGACACTTTAAGAATTCAATGGATGGATAGATGGACAGACAAACAGACAGATGAATGGGTGGAACTTTGTCTCCAGGGTAAGTCTGACTTTTTGCAGAAGCTAATTAAATGTCTAAATACATAGATAAACATATACAGACAGTATGGTCTGAACACACATCAGAATGATTAAAAGGAAGAACATTTTTAAAAAAAGAAAACTTATGACTTGACAGTCACAGTGAAACAGTATACTTGCGTATTTCTGTTGGCAAAAAGTAGCCCCATTCGAGTTTGAAACACTACTGCAGAATGAATCATGGGCAAAAAGTCCTCAGTGTTAGTGTGTCAGAGAAAGGATATACAGTATTGTTCATAATGGCCCTCAGTTTTGTTTTAAATCTCTCCTTTGCTACTACCTTCAAGAGGTCCAGAGTGTGTCCCATAACTGAGCCTGCCCTTTTAGTTAGCTTGTTAATTTGGTCAGCCTTTCCTGAACCTACAACATAGAATATTGCCCTGACCATCACAGAATTGTAAAAGATGTGAAGGATGTTGCTTCCCATATTAAAGGAACACAGTCTCCTAAGGAAGAACGACCTGCTCCGCCCTTTCTTATATAGTTCCTCTATGTTCTGAGACAAGTCCAATCTGTCATTCATGTGAACCCTCAAGTACTTGTCAGAGTGCATCACCTCTATGTCCACTCCCTGAATTGTGACTGGGCAAAGAGACTCTTTGGTGCACTGTAAGTCTGTAACCAGTTCCTTGGTTTTTCCTGATGTTAAGGTCCAGAGAATTTACTTTGCACCAAGAAACAAAGTTCTTCATCTGACTTCTATATTTTATCTCATCCCCTTATCAATACACCCCCACAAGTGCAGAATAATCAGGGAGTTTCTGCAAATGACGTGACATGGTTTTTTATTTACAGTCTGAGGTGTGCAGAGTGAAGAGAAAAGGAGACAGGACTGTTCCTTGTGGTGTACCAGTGTTGCTTACATCCGTATGAGAAACATAGTCCATAAGTCTCAAAAACTTTTGCTTGCCAAACAGACATTATCCAGGACATCATAGGCACCACTGGGAAAATCTATTAAAAACTGGGTCAGATTGTATTAATTTTATTCCTATCTTGCATCTGAGCGCCATGGATAGCTTGAGTCCAGTAATTATGCCCAGTCCATTCCAGACATCCATGTTATTCTGAGTGAATTTATTTTAGCTTTGTAAGCATCCTTTCCTTCACTCAGCTTTTTCTTTGGCACATGCCATGCATCCTTCAGTGTCCCTTTGTCACCCAATTTGAATATTCTCTTTTTCTCACTCAGTAGACCTTTTAGCTTCTTAGTAATCCAGAGTTTGTTGTATGGAAA
This sequence comes from Erpetoichthys calabaricus, assembly GCF_900747795.2. NCBI lineage: Eukaryota > Metazoa > Chordata > Cladistia > Polypteriformes > Polypteridae > Erpetoichthys > Erpetoichthys calabaricus. The sequence goes on from NC_041394.2 coordinate 39,183,217, forward strand.
GCAACATACTATCTTTGAGGGTACTACGGTGTCAATACAAAAGTCAATATAGTCTGTGATGCAGTGATTGAGTCCCTCAACATCATCCCCAAGTGACTTTTCACAGTCTGACACTTGGAAGCAGTCATTAAGAGCCATTTCACCATCCAGGCTCAGCTTCCTTTATACTGGAGGTAATAGATTGTCATCTAATAACAGGTTTGTAGTTGAGAATAAGCTGAATCAGGTTGTGGTCAGATCTTCCCAAAGGAGCCAAACATTTACACTTAAAGGTATGTTTAACATTTGCATAGAGCAGGTTCAGCTTTTTACTTCAACGAGAGAAAACACAAACTGAAAATTTTTCATTATTCCTTCCAAAGTCAAATGGTCGAAATCACCACCTATTATAACTGCAGAGTCGGAGCAAGTCCTCATTAAAGTGTTAGTGACAGAACACATCATTTCCATTGCCAAGTCCCCATGTGCAGAGGGAGGAACATAAATATTAATAACAATGATGTAATTCATCTCTCTGGGTTAATAACATGGACAAATTCCAACAGCCACAATTTTCTGAATTACAACCTGTAGTTTAACCTGCAAGATGCTCCCTTTTTCACTATTTCTCATTCATGTAGGTGACCAGTACCCCCTCCTGTGTTTTTTCTACATATTAAAACAATGTTAAGTATATTGGGTTTAAGACAGCTCTGCGTAAAACACAAAATGCCACTGAACTTCTATTCTCCATGACCTGCTATAATGGCAGACTGTTCATCTTATTTGACAGCGAAACATTGCCTATTACAATGGATTGAAGACAACTTCTAAAACCTTTGCTCTTTGCTTTTACTCTCTTGCCAACATGTCAACATCTCAGTTTGTAGACTTAAAGCTCCTGCAGTAAAGTGAAACTGACCTGCTTCGGCGCTCATGATTGCAGGACAAATAACTGATTACGGGTACTGACAATGTAGATGAATTGTGTCAAAGTAAACTAAAAGGTAAACCATGCCTATTGTTTAGAAAATTGTTAATTTGCTCTTTAAAACAAGTACTTAACAGTATATCTGGCTAGCAGAATTAAGGTTCTAGAATTGGAAGTGTTGACAGGCATGCTACTGACTTATTGTAGACTGCTTGGGCATACAGGTTTTTGTATATCTCTGCTGCTTATAATCATACAAACCTGTCAAGACAGCTGAGACTGTTACTGCTGACTTTCTACTGTAAAACAATTATGAAACTCTTGGCAAGGGGTCACTCAACTTTGCAGTTCAAACTGTATTTGCTAGAACTATTTTCCATGGTCTATTCATGATGCATAATCTGCCTCAACATTCAAATCAAGACTGAAGGCCCAAACTTCAACACAAGTTTCAGCAGTCTCTTAAATTCAATGTGTTTATAGGATCAGGTAATTATTTTCATGTGTACAGAGTGCAGTGGTCTGTGAAACATGCTGCATACTATAATAATAAGGTCTTCTCGCCTTGAAATATTTTCTTTAACATTGCACTGTGATTTTATCTATCATTTTTGCCACATATCCTTCCTTGTAAGTTACAACTATGTTTGATATGTAAAACTTCTTTTGATACTTGCTGTTAGTACATGTGAGGAATAATTCCAAGCTTTTACTGGTGTCATCACGCATTTTCATATTAATTTGTTGCTTTTATCTTACATATTTGTTTGTGCATTTGATAATGTAATTTTGTTTGTAAAATGTCTTGTGGTAGTGAATGTTGATAATGGTACCACAAAAATACTGATTTCAGTTTCATACAATCAGCTTTACTGGTGTTATTTCTGGTGGAGTAACACCTTCCTACAAATTTCTCAGAATAAAAGGATTAAGAAGTGAAAGTCTTTCCAAACTTTGATTTATCATTGAAGTGCATGTTCATTCACATTGGTTTTGAACAATAACTTATAGAATCAAATGGTTGTTCATAAATTGATAGCTTAAATCTTTAGATTAGTGATGTTGGATTTACCATAAACATCACTCGCCATACTAGAATAGCACTGCTTAGTATTTCCAGATTATTTTACAAGTACTGTACCTTAAAACTCTTCAGGTTTTCAGATGTTTCACAGTCACTATCACTGCCTGACAGGCAATCAGAAAATTTCCACATAAGATCATGATTCTTCTTCTTCCCCAAGTCGCCAATCAGCTTCTCAGTAACCTACATCATTTACAGAAAAATTGTAGAAATCTTGTTAAATTTTCAAAATATTATCAAATACAGTAAATACATGGTTTTTGAGCAATTTCATTTATTGAGAAACTATGTATATTTATATTCAAGTTTATGATTATGGGTACATAGTACAATTAACTTCTTACTTGAATATAATAAATATAAATATATAATAATTCATTGTGTAACTTGTTGGTTCTTAAGTCAATCAAAACTTAAAGTGTCAGATATCGAAATATTTTGCACAAAGAGTAGTAACTCAAATTAAAGATAAAGCCTTTCATACGTATTGCTTTATAAAATGTGGTAAGTTAGACTTTCACAGACAGATAAAAACCCACTTGAATGTCAACAAGAGTGTTTCACTTAAGGGTAATTGACCATTTTGAAACGGATATATTTAAACTTACTTTAAAATTTCAAAAATGCTAAAAGGTGAAAGTACTTTGATGTAGGGTGGAGTAGATAAAAAGTGGGGCTAGTAATACCTCTTCCATTATTAGTACTCCACAGTGTACGAGACTATCCACAGCATCCTCTGCAATGCACAAAAATGACTGGCAAGGCTGCAAAAATGAAAAGCTTAATTAAAAAAACAGCTTTAAAAGACTCTATAACTGTTTCTACTTCTTCCTGTTAATTCAATCAACTAAAAACCCAAAATGCAACTACATATACAGCGCATTCAGACCCCTTCACTACTCATTTTGTTATGTTGTAGCCTTATGTTACATGGTTTACAGGTGCTGGTCATAAAATTAGAATATCATGACAAAGTTGATTTATTTCAGTAATTCCATTCAAAAAGTGAAACTTGTATATTAGATTCATTCATTACACACAGACTGATGTATTTCAAATGTTTATTTCTTTTAATGTTGATGATTATAACTGACAACTACTGAAGGTCCCAAATTCAGTATCTCGGAAAATTAGAATATTGTGAAAAGGTTCAATATTGAAGACACCTGGTGCCACACTCTAATCAGCTAATTAACTCAAAACACCTGCAAATGCCTTTAAATGGTCTCTCAGTTTAGTTCTGTAGGCTACACAATCAGGGGGAAGACTGATGACTTGACAGTTGTCCAAAAGACGACCATTGACACCTTGCACAAGGAGGGCAAGACACAAAAGGTCATTGCTAAAGAGGCTGGCTGTTCACAGAGCTCCTGGTCAAAGCACATTAATAGAGAGGCGAAGGGAAGGACAAGATGTGGTAGAAAAAAGTGTACAAGCAATAGGGATAACCGCACCCTGGAGAGGATTGAAACAAAACCCATTCAAAAATGTGGGGGAGATTCACAAAGAGTGGACTGCAGCTGGAGTCAGTGCTTCAAGAACCACCACGCACAGACATATGCAAGACATGGGTTTCAGCTGTCGCATTCCTTGTGTCAAGCCACTCTTGAACAAGAGACAGCGTTAGAAGCGTCTCGCCTGGGCTAAGGGCTAAAGACAAAAAGGACTGGACTGCTGCTGAGTGGTCCAAAGTTATGTTCTCTGATGAAAGTAAATTTTGCATTTCCTTTGGAAATCAAGGTCCCAGAGTCTGGAGGAAGAGAGGAGAGGCACAGAATCCACGTTGCGTGAGGTCCAGTGTAAAGTTTCCACAGTCAGTGATGGTTTGGGGTGCCATGTCATCTGCTGGTGTTGGTTCATTCTGTTTTCTGAGGTCCAAGGTCAACGCAGCTGTCTACCAGAAAGTTTTAGAGCACTTCATGTTTCCTGCTGCTGACGAACTTTATGGAGATGCAGATTTCATTTTCCAACAGGACCTGGCACCTGCACACAGTGCCAAAGCTACCAGTACCTGGTTTAAGGACCATGGTATCCCTGTTCTTGATTGGCTAGAAAACTCGCCTGACCTTAACCCCATAGAAAATCTATGGGGTATTGTGAAGAGGAAGATGCAATACGCCAGACCCAACAATTCAGAAGAGCTGAAGGCCACTATCAGAGCAACATGGTCTCTCATAACACCTGAGCAGTGCCACAGACTGATCAACTCCATGCCACGCCGCATTGCTGCAGCAATCCAGGCCAAATGAGCCCCAACTAAATATTGAGTGGTGTACATACTCATACTTTCATGTTCATACCTTTCAGTTGGCCAACATTTCTAAAAATCCTTTTTTTGCATTGGTCTTAATTGATATTCTAATTTTTGAAGATACTGAATTTGGGACTTTCATTAGTTGTCAGTTATAATCATCAACATTAAAAGAAATAAATATTTGAAATACATCCGTCTGTGTGTAATGAATGAATCTAATATACAAGTTTCACTTTTTGAATGGTATTACTGAAATAAATCAACTTTCTCATGATATTTTAATTTTATGACCAGCACCTCTATATTCATTTTCCCTCCATCAAACAACACTTAAAAACCCAGAATTATATTGGAATATTTATTAAAAAATAAATGTATATAGACATTTTACTATGACACTTGAAATATGGCTAAGGTATTCATTTCTATTGATCTTCACTGAGATATTTCTACACCTTGTTTAGAGTCTGCCTGTGGTCAATTCATTTGATTGGACATAACAGGAAAGGCACACACTTGTCAAAAGTAAGTTTGACAGAGGAAAAATCATGCCATGAGATGAAAGGAATTGCCTGCAGAGGTTATAGACATGATTGTAAACAAGGTACAGATCTAAGGAAACAATACAAAACATTTTCTGCAACAGTGAGGTTTCCCAACAGCACAGTGGCTTGCAAAATTTTTTACTGGAATATCATGGAACAACTATGACTCTTGCTAAAGATGGCTGCCCAGCCAAAGTAAATAAATCATGGGAGAACTGCCCTGACAAGAGAGGTGACCAAGAACTCAATGGTTAATATGGGTGAGCTCCAGGGAACCTGTGTGGAGATGGAAGAAGCTTCCAAAAGGACCACCACCTCTGCAACACTCCTCTGATCTGGGCTTTGTAAGGATGTGGCCAGACAAAAAATGAAAGACCACTTGGAGTTTGCAAAGAGGCAAGTAAAAGACTCAAGACTGTGAGAAAAGATTTCCAATGAAACTAAGAGGCAGAGATATTAAATCATGCTTATATATTTAGTCAACTAGATTACTATAATGCCCTTTGTAGAAGAAAGATGTTCTCCTGAGCACCTTGTACTCTGAGTATTTGGTGACTAAAAACTTTCATTTCAGCAATGCTTGTAAGCCCCTGTTACGAAGGCTATGAACTGACAAAAATATATTGTGCAAGGGCTCAACAAAATCAGTTTCTATATGATTCAAACTGTTTTCTAGGTCAACTTCCTCAAAGTAAATGAGACAGGGTGAAGAAGTCACAAGGTTACAGGGGGTACGTGACATTTGTCTTTGGCTAATATTGGAGACTGTAAGAAAATGCTTAGTTAGAGATATAAGAAAAAGCTTAGCTTTTATATATTGTTTTAAGGAACTAACCGTTGTTGTTGTTTTGCAGTACTTGTGTAATTAAAATCACAAGACAAAGCGCTATAAAAACTTTGGGATACCCTGGCCGGGGGGCAGATGAAGGGCGGTGTCCTAGGACTGCGCTTCTCTGTCATTTTACCTTTGCCTGATGTGTTTGAATAAAAGATTTTTACTAACTTTAAATATATCTCTCTGTCTTCAGTCACGAGAAACGACACCAAAGAAAAAATGTCCACAACTTCTAACATGACTACCTAAGAAAGACATCAATCAGTTGCAATTAGTTCAGAATGCAGTGGCAACAAACTTAACCAAAAAAGAAAACCTGAGCACATTTCACTAGTTTTAGCATTGTTACATTGGTTACTCATGTCCTTTAGAACTGATTTTAAAATAATACTAATCATATATAAGGCTTTAAATAATTTTGCTCCCTCCTGTATTTTGTAGTGCTTGTCCCTTACATTTCAAGTCATAACCTTATATCTTCTAATAGTGGTATGCGTATTATTCCAAGAGCTAACCATAAAAGAAGGCAGCCATTTGCTTTTATGCACAAAAAATCTGGAATAATTTACACCATGAGAAAACTGTGGAACATTTTAAGAAACACCTAAAAACCCACTTTTTTAATGTGGCATTTTCATAGCTATATTTTATTTGTAGGCCTAATGGATTACCCAAGAAAAGAATTATATTCTTCAGGGAGTTGAAAATCATTACTAATTTCTACTTTTCTCTGCCTTTTCTTTTTGAGGCACTGTGCAGGAAACTAATGCTTGAATAAAGGCAAGTGCCCCAGCTATCCAGGAAACTCACTGAGTCAAATCCTCTAGAAAAAAGTCTGGAAATAATGAGAAATGATTTAAGAACATTTATGTTAAGTAGAATACCTATTGGGGACACGGCGATGTTTTGGCCATTGAATACTTTCATTTTTTCTTCCACTTAACAAGAGTGTCTATTTTATTAATTTTAAATAACATTCTATACAAATAAATCAGGTTTTACAAAAACAGGTTCAAAACACATCACCCCCCACCCCTTTGAGAAAGAAAGCTAGCTAGGCTAGCAGAGTAAAACTAAGTTAGTAAAAATAAGCACATAGGTAAATTAATAAATGAATGAAGATAAATGGAGTAAAAGAGGGGAAAGAACCTGCCTCCTCAATTTAAATGTTATTGATTAGATCCTGCCAGGTTTTAAAAAAGTTTTGTACAGATCCTCCAAGTGCAAATTTGATTTTTTTCCAGTTTCAAATAGTATATAACATCAGTTACCCACTGACTTAGAATAGGTGAGTTAGGATTCTTCCAGTTGAGCAGGATATGTCTACGTGCCAGTAGTGTAGTAAAGGAAATTACTGTTTGTTTGTCCTTCTCCACTTTGAGCCCATCTGGAAGTACACCAAACACAGCTGTTAGTGGATTAGGAGGGATTGTGACACCAAGGCTGTCTGAAAGGCATTTAAAGATTTTGGTCCAAAATGATCTTAGTTTGGTGCAGGCCCAAAACATGTGGCCCAGTGAGGCCGGAACTTGACTGCAGCGTTTGCAGGTTGGATCTTGCCCTGGAAACATTTTGGACAATTTTAAACGAGAGAGATGCGCTCGATATATAATTTTGAGTTGAATAATTCTATGCTTTGCGCATATGGAGGTTGAGTGAATTCTGTGCATTGCTACATTCCACTCCTTTTCTGAGATGTTGAGTGAGAGATCCTTTTCCCATTGTACTCTTGGATTTTTGAAAGGGAGGGGCTGTAATATGGTTTTATATATTACAGATACACTGTCTGAATCCTCAAGACGGATCAATATTTTTCCCGGCATAGAGGTAGGTGGAAGGTGAGGGAAATTGAGCAGGCTCTGTTTAGCAAAGTTTCTAATTTGAAGGAAGTGAAAGAAATGTGTTGCTGGAAAGTTAAATTTGCAGTGTACTTGTTTGCAGGATGCCAAAAAGTTGTCTATGTACAGATCTCCAAGATTACATCTTGCCTGAAGAAGGGGCCTGAGTTGCCTCGAAAGCTTGCATATTGTAATCTTTCTAGTTAGCCAATAAAAGGTGTCATTTTGCTTGGCTTTTCTCTACATTCATAATGGCTAACACGGTACAACACCCTAGTACTACAGATCTCCAAGTGATTTAATCCCTAATGTTTTCCAGACATTGAAAACTGTGTACATTTGAGAGGGTGGAAAAAGGTGGTTCTCATGCAGAGAAGTATAAAATTGAAAGTTAGGTAGAGCCATGCCGCCTTCTGCCTTAGGTCTTTGTAGGGTCGCCCTTTGGATACGTGGATGTTTAGAATTCAATAGGTTATGGCTGGGACTAATTTCATAAAAAATGATTTCTTGGTGTATATTGGAATTTTTTGAAATAAAAAGAGAAGCTTAGGAAAGATATTCCTCTTTAACAATGTTAATTTTAATGTTAATTGTTAATGTTAAGTCCCGCTAATTTTTTCCATACAGACAGCAAAATTTTGTTGATAGAGAGCTTTATGTTTGTTTGTGATGTTTACCCCTAGTTACTTAAATTGATCTGCGATGATAAAATGTAAGGTGTCCAATCTAATATTGTATGCTTGCGAATTCACTGGGAAGAACACACTTTAATTCAGATTTATTCTGAGACCAGAATTCTTTTGAAATCTATTAATGCTGTTAGGACTGCAAGCACAGTATTTTGTGGATCTGATATATACAATACCATACCATCTGCATATAGAGAAATTTTCTTCTCCAGTCCTTCTCTGATAATCCCCTTTATCTCATAAGCAATTCGACAGTGAAATGCCAGTGGGTCAATGGCGATTGCAAAAAGCAGTGGTGACAAGGGGCAACCCTGTCTGGTACCACATTCTAGTTTAAAGCACTCTGAATTAATGTTAATACAGACTGAAGCTTCTGGACTGGTATACAGTAGTTTGATCCATGCACAAATGATCGGGCCAACCCCAAATTTCTCCAATGTAGTGAAAAGGTAGTTCCATTCAACCATGTCAAATGCTTTTTCTGCATCTAACGATATTATCATTTCCGGGGTGTTTGACTTTGTGGGTGAATATATCACATTAAACAGGTGTCAAAGATTGGAAGCTAAGTGTCTGCCTTTAATAAATCCAGTTTGGTCTTGTGATATTACAAAAGGAAGCACTTTCTCAATCCTCCTAGCCAGAACTTGAGAGTATTTTAACATCATTATTCAGAAATGAAATTGGTCTGTATGATGCACATTGTAATAAGTCCTTATTTTGTTTAGGAAAGATGGTAATTAACGCTTGGCGAAAAATTTGATGTAGAATTTTATTGTCTCTAGCCATTGTAAATGTTGCTAATAGAAGGGGAGCTAGCCGAGTTGAGAATTTCTTATAAAATTCGACAGGGTAGCCATCAGGGCCTGCTGCTTTCCACTTAGAAGTGAGTTTATAGCATCTAGTAATTCTGATAGTGCCAAAGGTTTGTCCAATTCCTCTGCACTGAGAGTATCTAGTTGTGGTATCTGTAATGCATCCAGAAATGCATTAGATTGTGTACTGTCTTCTTTAAACTCTGTAGAATATAAGGACTTATAGTAGTCTCTAAATGAGTGCAGTATATTTTTATGGTCAATGATTTTGCCTCCGTTTGTGTTGGTGATTGCACTGCGAACTTCTTGCTTGTGGATTTGTTGAGCTAAGATCTTATTAGCTTTCTCTCCGTGTTCATCATAATGATGACTTGATTTAAAAAGGAGTTGTTCAGTTTCTTTAGTTGTTAAGAGGTTGAGTTCTGAATGCAGAGCCTGCCTCTTCCTATGAAGCGCCTCACTTGGACACCTGGCATGTTCTTGATCTATTCTAGTAATTTTATGCATCTTTTTTTCTGTTCTCCCAGCAACTGGACCTTATCATCATACTCATCTTTACAGACTTAGAAAACAATGTTATATATTAGGACTCTACTTTTTTCCACACACATGGCACAGTGGTAGTGTTGCTGTCTCGCAGTAAGGAGATCATTGGTTTACATCACATGAACTCCCTGCATGGTAGCACTTTGAAGTGTGAGAAAAGCTCTTTATAAATGTAAAGAATAATTATTTTTCTACTAATTACATATTGATATTATGTAAGCTTTTACTGATTTGTTTTTTTATTATTCATTATTAGTCTTGCCTAATTTAACTTGTTTTTCTTTTCTTGTAACTATTTCTTTGACATCTCATAAAGCACTATGAACTACATTCTGTGTATGAAAATGTGCTATAGAAATAAATGGTGTTATTGGACTATTAGGAATCGATTCTAAGTGTCACGTCTGGAGGAAACCATACCCCACTCATTATCTTTGCAATAACATTCTAAAGTTAAAGGTTGTTTTTACATGGCTTTGACTGGGAGACTAGTAAGGGTTGAGGGAAAGCTGAACAGAGCAAGGTACAGAGATATCCTTAAGGAAAATCTGCTCCAAAGCATCCAGACTTGGCCAAATGTACACCTTCCCACAGTACAATGACTTTAACACTAGAATTACCAGAGTCTACGAAAAAACTTTTTGATCCGGCCCACCTTAAAACCATTCACACCTCTCCGCCAGCGTCCTTTGTCCTCTAAATGTGCCGATAAAAACAAGCTGCAAGCAGCCGGCTACTACATCCCCCCACCGACTTAGAATGTGCACGAGCATCTCCCAGCTCATGCCTTGATTGATTATCTGGGAGTGGAGTTTTAGAGTGGAAATAATAGATCGTTATTTGGAACACACGCATTTCATGTATGTTCTGTTTCTACAGTAATCTGTGTAAACACATTGTTAAAACAAACTTTTTCATATTTTAGTAATAAATGTTACAAAATGTAGGCATAAACTATAGAATGTGTGAAGCAGCATGAAGTCCAAACATTAAACAAACACTTTCACAAAAGGTTCAAGAACAATACAACAGCTTCCATGGTGTAGCGGTAAGATTTGCCGTTTCAGAGCGCAGCAGGCTTACTGTCCATCAGAGACCCGAGTTCGATTCACCGTTGAGGAGAAAGTTTTTTTTCTTTTTTCTTTTTAACCTCAAACGGACATAAAATTTATAAATTGGGTTGTACTGTCAGTTAATGAGAGCGTTATATTTTCATGTGGGATGCTCCTTTTAAAATATTTTTTAACAATTGAGACTGCAATTAACATGAACAAGTGTCCTTTTAACTTATTTTTAAGATCCATAACACACAGACAGACAGAGCACTGCATAATAGAGAGACAGACAGGCAGAAAAGTCACTAGATATATAAATAAATAGGGAAGGCACATGTACTGAAAGAAAAAAAAAAAAAAAAGATCACCTGCTGCACTGAATAAGCTCACGCACTCTAACATTCCCCACCTTGATCTGACTCTAAGTAACAGCCCAAGTACAGACGCAAACCAAGTGTATGTGTGTACTGTATAATAGTAACAAAAAGAGCAGCTTACTACTGAAAACAGCAAATATAGGAGTGAGTGGTGATCGAACCGGGGACTCTTGATCACACTTGGTTTGCATCTGTACTTGTGCCATTTCTTGGAGTCAGATGGGGGGGGGGGGGGGTTTGATGGTGGGGGAATGTTAGAGCGCATGAGCTTATTCAGTGCTGCAGGATCAACGCACATGTTGATCTTTTTTTTCTTTCAGTAATAGTGCCAACATAAATCCACACCCGATCTGACGCTGTTCGTTTGCAAATAATATTGCATTACTGTGATGTTTTCACATATATTGTCTCTCTTTCAGGTGTGTAATAGGAACCACAGAATAGAGAGAAGCGTGTACATTGTAACAGGTACACACGTTGTAAATGTAGGAAAGACGATCCTTGAGTGTGTGTGAACAGTTAACATTTGAATCTGATGATTGCATATAGCGCTGAACTTACTGCTCTGTACTATTCTGTCCTCTGCATGTCCTGGAATACAAAAGAAATAGCATACAGCAACATGTGTGGACTGGCAAGATCGGGGGAAAAAAAAAAACACAGAGTCACTGATTACAAACCGCAACATGTTATGCAAATGAATAATGTTGCATCCGTGTGTTTCCGTAAGAGGCATTAGCTCTCTGGAAATGTGTTCTTTTCAATTGCGGCGTTTTAATAACCTGAATTTAAATAAAAAAAGTATTATCCCACCCAGCATGCAAAATGATGGTTACAAGCTTACACGACAAGTTAGGATAATTCTAGCTCTTTGTAATGCCGCGTAAAACCGTCAATAAACGGGAAGCTTATGACAGACATATCAAGCCGTGGGACTCTTGATCTGTGCAGTCCGTCATTTTTCGTTGCCACTCTGAAAGGATTTTAGCCGGACAGAAGACAATCTTCTGCTCGGCCTCAGACGGAAGACATACTCTTCCGCCCGGAAGCTTCAAAGTGTTGGCCATAGGTGTCCATTCTTAAATACAGGTTGGTCCATGTGCAGGCTCTTGGCTCCGATCCAAACAAGGACAGGACAGTACTCAAACCCCACCTTCAAACATACAGGAATAGCACAATGCCCATATACAGTTCCCATTCTCCCAACAAGGAAAGGTTTCTGTGCTGACAGAAGACAGAAATATACACTAGTCTGTCTCTAGGCTGACTATTCAATTCTCCAGTTGTCTGTGGCTATCTAGTCCTGTGCTTGGCTCGGCAATTCTAAATGAAGATGCTGTGCCCTGTGTATCATATTTGGTCTGCCTGTATGAATGAATCCGTAACAGTGGGCACAGAGAACAGTGACATTAAACTTAATAAAAACACATAGTATAACACCGTGCCACAAAGTTTTCCGAAATGTACTATACAGGTCATAAAACGAATAATTCCAAATATCATATATACCTACGTGTTTTTTTTTTTTTTTTTTGACATCATACACCATAAGGTGCACAGCTAATTCAGCATGAGCAGGAACACTCAATAAAGCTGAATGAAAAAAAAAAAAAAAAAAAAATCAAGTGACGGTGAGATACGAAGAAGGCAGATTCACCAGCATTTGTGTGTCAGCTTTTATCCCTCCAGATGAGAGAATGTCCAGTTCCATTGTCTCAAAACACCACTCACATCTCCAGTTATTCCGTTTCAAATGAAAAATAACAGCGTCAGATCCCCCTTGGGGGGTGTGGGGGGCGGTAGTATGTATTGTGATCGTGATTTAGAAAGAATAAAAGTTAAAAAAAAAAAAAAAAAAAAAAAAAAGGTAACTTTTACAAGTCCTATAGATGCACATCGTGTGTTACAGACACAAACCAAATGTATGTGTGTACTGTATAATATTAACAAAAGGAGCAGCTCACTACTGAAAACAGCAAATATAGGAGTGAGTGGAGATCGAACCGGGGACTCTTGATTACAAATCAGCAAATCTTACCATTATGCCAATGATGCTGTTGTCTATTCCTTGAATCTTTTGTGAAAGTGTACTTGCTCTTTGGACTTCAGGCTTCATAAATTATATAGTTTATGCCTACATTTTGTCATGTACTACTAAAATATGAAAAACGTTTGTTTTAAAAATGTGTTTACACAGATTACTGTAGAAACTGAACACACATGAAATGCATCTGTTCCAAATAGCGATCTATTATTTCCACTCTAAAACTCCAGCACTTCAGGATAATCAAACAAGGCATGCGCTGGGAAAACTTAGTGAATGTTCTGCGACGGTGGGGGATGGGATTGCCGGCTGCTTACTGCTCGTCTTAATTGGCACATTTAGAAGACAAAAAAAGAGAGGTGAGAACGGTTTTAAGGTGGGCCGAATCTACGAGTTTTTTTGTAGACTCTGGTAATTCTAGTGTTAAACACAAAACGAAGACAACACAAAAATGGCATAGGGACAACTCTGGGAATGTTCTTCAGTCCAGAATTCTTGAGCTTAGAAATCAATCAAACAGTTCTGGAGAGACCTGAAAATAGCTGTCTGCTGACAGTCTCCATCCAACCTGACAGAGCTTGAAAGGATCTGCAGAGAAGAATGACAGAATCATGTTATACCCAAAAAGACTCCAAACCCTAATCACTGCCAAATAAACTATGTAAATTTAATATTTTAGTTTATTTTTCATAAATTTGCAAAATTTACTAATATTCTGTTTCTGTTTCTTCATTCAGAGGTATTGAGTTGTAAGAGTCAATCTTAGAAAGTTAAAGTTTTCAGTTAAACTCATATTAATGTTTGCTTAAGTTGAATAGAATATAATTTCTTCCATAGTCATAGACAATGGTATAGTCTTTTCTCCCTATAAGTTAGTAAGAGATAGAATCTTCTTATTGTAACTAAGAAACAGTGTGAGAGAGATAGAGAGAGAGATAGATAGAGAGATACTTTATTAATACCAAGGGGAAATTCACATTCTCCAGCAGCAGCATACGGATACAAAAAAACAATATTAAAGATTGATAATGCAGGTAAAAACAGACAATAACTTTGTATAATGTTAACATTTACCCCCATCCCCCCCCCTCCCCCTCCCCTCCGGGTGTAATTGAAGAGTCGCATAGTTTGGAGGAGGAATGATCTTCTCAGTCTATCAGTGGAACAGGACAGTGACAGCAGTCTGTCGCTGAAGCTGCTCTTCTGTCTGGAGATGACACTGTTTAGTGGTGTAGTGGATTCTCCATAACTGATAGGAGCCTGCTTAGCACCCATTGCTCTGCCACAGATGTTAAACTGTCCAGCTCCATGCCAACAATAGAGCCTGCCTTCCTCACCAGTTTGTCCAGGTGTGAGGCGTCTTTCTTCTTAATGCTGCCTCCCCAGCACACCACCGCGTAGAAGAAGGCGCTCGCCACAACCGTCTGATAGAACATCTGCAGCATCTTATTACAGATGTTGAAGGACGCCAGCCTTCTAAGGAAGTATAACCGGCTCTGTCCTTTCTTACACAGAGCATCAGTATTGGCAGTCCAGTCTAATTTATCATCCAGCTGCACCCCCAGTTATTTACAGGTCTGCACCATCTGCACACAGTCACTTCTGATGATCACGGGGTCCATTAGGGGTCTGGACCTCCTAAAATCCACCACCAGCTCCTTGGTTTTTCTGGTGTTCAGGTGTAGGTGGTTTGAGTCACACCATTTAACAAAGTCATTGATTAGGTCCCTATTCTCCTCCTCCTGCCCACTCCTAATGCAGCCCACGATAGCAGTGTCGTCAGCAAATTTTTGCACGTGGCAGAACTCCGAGTTGTATTGGAAGTCCGATGTATATAGGCTGAATAGGACTGGAGAAAGTACAGTCCCCTGTGGCGCTCCTGTGTTGCTGACCACAATGTCAGACGTGCAGTTCCCAAGACACACATACTGAGGTCTTTCTTTAAGATAGTCTGAGATACCTGTCCATAGAACAGGTCCCAGTAAAGAGGGACTTGATAAACCCATTTTAAGTTTAGAAAAGGGATAAGCATACAGTTTTCTGACCGTTTTAAAATGGTTCAGAAATTATAAGTGTTTAGTAACGATTTTAGATGTAACAAGATTAAGCTTAGAACTAAATTTCTTATTATTATCATTTTTTTTCCTTTTTTTTGCTATTTTAATTTTCTTTTTTGTGTGAACTGTTTTACTTTGAAACTTAACTAAACTTTAGAAAACAAAGATAATTTGTCTGTGGAATCATTTCTGCACGTCAGGCTTTTGTTGAATCCCATTTTTTGAGTTAGAGCTGCTGAATTTTGGAAACTTTGGGAAAACGCAGCTACATTTTCGTCAGAAAACTAGCCATCTTAAGGCCTTGAAACTGGAATCTACCATCTGAGGACAGAGGACGCTTCTGCTCCTGAACTCGTCAACGAAAGAAAAAGAACTGAGTCATCCCGAGGTACTGTGCTCTTACCTTCTATCTCAGCGTTATCGTAATGAGAGCAAGGTCGCCGCAACTGAACTTGAGAAGATTTTAAGAGACTGTGATATTATAAAAGACTTTGTGGATGATCGCTTTTGCCCGAGTTTTTGAAGCCTCGCTATAAGGAAGTATCTGCTTTGTTTGAACGTTCCGATTGTGACGTTTGTTGCTGACAAGAGAACCAGCTGTCAGTCATTTGCACTGTTGCCATGGCAATGTCTAAGCATAATTCCAGTGAAGTTAGTAGTGACTTGAGTACAGACTCGAAGCCAGAGAATGTAATCGGAGATCTTAAAGGTCACATAAGTCAGAGGAAAGATAAACTTTCTGTGCTCATAGCTGAAATAGAAAGTCTTAAAAATACTCCAGAAAATCATTCAGAAGTAGCAGAAAGACTTGAAAATTTTTGCGAGACGCACAGTGAGATAGAAGAGTTACATCATAGGCTGATATCAACACTGAGTAAAGAAGGCGCGATTAAGAAACAGAAAACGACATTCGCTGAAAGCTCTAAGAATTGGAGCGAATTTATTAATGTTACAACCCTATGGCTGAAAGATGCAAACAGACTTAACACATAAATCCGACGAACAGCTAGTTAATCAATCCGAAGAGATGCAATTACAAGAATGGAATCGCTCAAAGTCAAAGGTGCGAAAGGCTTCTCCGCAGTTAAAGTGCGCTTTGGATATTAAATGTAACTCTTTAGCCCAGAAAAGCGCCGCTGCTGCATCATCACCTTCTTCTACAGTCACACTTGAACGCACTGAATTTGATAGTATCCTACAAATGCTACATGATCTTAAAGCTAAAGTGGAGAGGCAGGAACAACCCACAACTAGCGCAAAAATCGACACTCGAAGCTCTAGAAACGATGTACTAGTGCGAAATCAAGCCGAATATCAGAAGAATCAAGCTGAATGTCAGAAAGCAATTACCGAAATGGCTAAATCGTTAACCCAACAAAACATGGCTACTACTCAACCACCTCCATCGCCGCATGGCGAAGTACCACACAGGCAGGTCCCTTTATTTTCAGGTGACCTATTGACTTATGCAGACTTCATTAGAGCCTTTGATAACGCTGTTGGGGATGTGTTACAAAACCCTAAAGATAAATTAGATTATTTGATCCAATTCACAAGAGGTCCTGCTCAGGACTTAGTTAAAGGCTGTGTGCGACTGCCACCAATTCGAGGTTATCAAAAGGACAGAAAGCAACTTGAAACTTACTTTGGTGATGAAGTATTCATAGCTGATGCATACATGGAAAGGGCATTGAAGTGGCCTCAAATAAAACAAAATGATAGTGTAGCTCTTGAGAGAATATGCAATTTTTCTTGATAGCTGTATAGACGCAATGGCAAGCGCAGGGAGTCGCGACGCATTCAATGACAATCCAGATATTTGTATAATAATCTCTAAGCTCCCATATACTTTACGAGACAAGTGGCGAAGCTGGGCCTTTGAATTTAAAGAAAAAGAAGCAAGAAGGGCGGGTATTGATCACCTAATCACCTTTTTACATTATCAGGTAAGGATGATGATGGATCCCTTTTATGGAGACATTTCACAAGGTAGCACGGAGAAAAAGGAAAAGACTGACAAAAGTAAGTCTCCTCAGAAATACGGACAGAGATCGGGAAGTATTTTTACCACAAGTATTTCCGACGTCAATGAAAAGGAGGCAAGAGAAACCTTGGTTGAAAAGACTGTTAATGATACATGTGCATTTAAAAAGCCTTGTGTATTTTGCAGTGATCAACATATTCTTGCTGAATGTAGTAAAATCAAAGAACTGCCACATAAAGAAAGAATTGACTTTTTAAAATGTAAAGGTTTATGTTTTCACTGTCTCAAACAGGGGCACCTTGGTAAGAACTGTAAAGAAAGAATGAAATGTCAGACATGTTCTTTTCAGCACCCAGACATCCTGCATATCAAAAAAGATTCCGGAGCAACGTCTAAATCTACAACTAGTGTGGCGACATCTACTGAAAGGGAAAGGGAAACTGAGACTGGAACTTGTAACTTTACTGGGGCCGGAGAAGAATGTGCACTACAAGTAGTTCCTGTTAAGGTAAAATCTAAGAAAGGCGAAAGGTATGTAGAAACATATGCCTTTATAGACCAAGGCAGTACAGTAACAATTTGCACTGAAAGGCTCCAGAGACAATTAAACCTTCAAGGGAGAAGAACACAAGTATTTCTCAAAACTATGAATAACTATGATGATGACTCAAAAGTGCTAACTCAAAGTTCTGTCTTATCAGATTTACAAGTCTGTGGTCTCAATGATGATAAATATTTTGATTTGCCAAAGGTCTTTACACAGGTCTCCATTCCAGGGGACAGAGAAAATATTCCACTACAAGAAGATATCGATAAGTGGGCATATCTTAAAGAGGTATGTCTATCTCATATTGACTCTGAAGTTGATCTTTTGATAGGAATCAACTACCCAGAAATCTTCAAGCAGTCACGAATCATACCTAGCCAAAGAGGTGGACCCTATGCTATGAAGACTGCACTTGGATGGGTGGTTGGTGGACCATACAAAGAGATTGATGACCTCACAAAACAAAGTGGTAAGATGCCCAAACATTCAATCAATCGTGTGTCAATAACAGAGATTGAGGATATGTTGCTGCAACAGTATAACACAGATTTTCCAGAGCGCAGCTGTGAAGAAAAGGAGGAGATGTCACAGGAGGACATCAAGTTCATGCGCATAGCCTCAGAATCTGCAAGACTGGTAGGTGGCCATTATTGTTTAAATTTGCCTTTGAAGGATGAAACACTGAAAATGCCAAACAATCGCTGTATTGCTGAACAGCATGCTATTGGACTCAAAAGAAAACTGACCAAGAATTCAGGTTTCCACGGAGACTATAAAGCCTTCATGAAAGACATTATAGACAAGGGTTACACTGTCAAGGTACCCAAAGAAAGCCTAAATTGCAATGAAGGCAGAGTGTGGTACATCCCACATCACGGTGTGTATCATCCAAAGAAAAATAAAATTCGAGTGGTCTTTGATTGTACAGCCACCTACCAGGGAATCTCACTTAATGAGCAATTATTAAAAGGCCCCGACCTAACTAACACACTCATTGGCATCCTTACAAGATTCAGAAAAGAGCCAGTAGCATTAATGGCAGACATTAAGTCAATGTTCTACCAAGTTAAAGTACCAGATAAAGACACTGATCTTTTACATTTTTTTATGGTGGCCTGAAGGTAATCTAAGTAAAGACCTTGAAGAATTCAAAATGACAGTACATCTTTTTGGTGCTACTTCTTCACCTAGTTGTGCTTCTTATGCTTTGCATGGAACGGCCGAAGATGCCAGAGATACATTTCCTGAGGAAGCAGTTAACACCGTTCTCAATAACTTCTACGTGGATGACTGTTTAAGGTCAGTGACAACAGAAGAACAAGCTATAAAGCTGGCAAAGGACCTCCAAGCTCTATGCCTAAAAGGGGGATTTCAGTTAATTAGTGGGTAAGTAACAACAGAGACGTTTTATTGTCTATACCTGAAGAAGACAGAGCTCATGAACAAAAGGACTTAGATTTGAGCCACAGTCTCATTCCCATAGAGCGTGCCCTGGGTGTCCAGTGGTGCACAGAAACGGACAGTTTCAAATTTCAGATTAAGTTACAAAACAAGCCCGCTACAAGGCGTGGTATTCTGTCTGTTGTTAGCTCAGTTTGTTTATGATCCACTTGGTTTTTTAGCACCTGCCCTACTGCCAGCAAAACATATTTTAAGAGACTTGTGCAAAGAGAAATTTGGGTGGGATGAAGAAGTAGAAGTCAAACACATTCAGAAATGGAAAAAATGGATGGATGATTTGCAGTTACTTACAGACTATAAAGTGAACAGATGCTTCAAAACTACTGGGTTTGGAACCATAAAGACATCACAAATGCACCATTTTGCAGATGCTAGTGAAGATGGATACGACACGGTCACTTACCTTGTCTTAACCAACGAAGAGGACAAAAGGCATTGTTCATTCCTGATGGGCAAGTCAAGAGTTGCACCATTGAAACAGGTCATGATTCCAAGATTGGAGCTGACAGCAGCCATTGTGGAAGTTAAAATGCTTAAAGGTGAGCTTCAAATGCCCTTAGAAGAATCTACATTTTGGCCTGACAGCAACACGGTGCTAAAATACATTTCAAATGAAAGCACTCAGTTCAAGACCTTTGTTGCCAACAGAATCTCCGTGATCAAAGATCATTCACAGCCTTCACAGTGGAGTTATGTCACATCTGCCCTTAACCCAGCTGATCAAGCATCCAGGGGCTAAGCATAGAAAACTTTCTCAAAAGCACCACATGGTCACAAGGTCCAAGTTTCTTATTGAAGACCAAACAGGAGTGGCCAAAAAGACCAGATCAACTGAACTATTCACTTTTTGAAGATGATCCAGAAATTAAAACTCGTGCAGTTAACATGACAAAAATAGAGGAAGCAATCGAGCCCATCAACAAGCTAATTACCTATTTTTCAGATTGGCATCACTTGAAGAAAGCAGTGGCTTGGTTCCTCAAGTTTAAAGACATAATGCTGAACTTAAGAAATGAAAGAAAAACATTCCAACTAGAAGTCAGTCAGACTAAAAGTAATCCAGAAGAACAGAAATCACTCATTGCAAAGCACATGAAAAAGTATAAACTGACTTTAAAAACAAATCCAATTTCCAAATCTAGACGATTTAGTTAAAGCCGAAACAGAGCTTATCCGCCTCAGTCAACAAGAATTTCCTGAAGAATTAAAGGCTTTAAAGAAAAACACTTGTGTTAAAAAGAACAGTCAAATCTATAAACTTGACCCGATCATACAAGATGGAATACTGAGAGTTGGAGGAAGACTCTGTAAAGCTGCAATGCCTGATGAAGCTAAACATCCTGCAATTCTTCACAAGCATTCACATGTTGCTTCTCTCATATTGCAACACATTCATAAATGAATTGGACATTGTGGGCGCAACTATGTGCTCGCACAGCTATGCCAAAAATACTGGATACCTCAAGCGAATTCAGCTATCAGAAAAATAATTTCTAAGTGCACAACATGCAGAAGATACAATGCGAAAGTAGGTGAGAAAAAAATGGCAGATCGTCTAGCACCAAACCAACCACTGTTTACAAATGTTGGAATCGATTATTTTGGCCCCTTCCTAGTCAAAAGAGGAAGAAGCCTAGTCAAGAGGTATGGAGTAATCTTCACATGTTTAACAACCAGAGCTGCGCACATAGATATCGCACATGGCTTAGACACCGATTCTTGTATCCAAGCCATACTCCGATTTACAGATAGAAGAGGACAAGTTAAAATCATGCGCTCAGACAATGGCACAAATTTTGTTGAAGCAGAAAGAGCTACGAGAAGCTATTAAAAAATTGGAACACAAAAAAATCAGCGACGCTATGATGCAAGAACAAATCAAATGGATTTTCAATCCACCAGCAGCTTCTCATCAAGGTGGAGTGTGGGAAAGACAAATAAGGAGCATAAGAAAGATCTTAAATTCAACACTAAACCAACAAACACTCGATGATGAAAACCTTCCTACAATGATGTATAGAGTGGAATCAATACTCAATAACAGACCCCTTACAAAGACATCAGATGACCCAAATGATTTGGAACCACTCACACCCAATCACTTGTTGTTACTGAAGACAAAACCTGAATTACCACCCGAATTCGTTTCAGAAAATGAACCATACCCAAGAAGACGCTGGAAACAAATTCAATACATGGCTGATTTATTTTGGAAAAGATGGACTAAAGAATATTTGCCAATACTTCAAGAACGTCAAAAATGGCTTGCACCAAGAAGAAATTTTGAACCAGGGGACATTGTTTTAATTGTAGTTAAAGCAACACCTCGCAATTCCTGGGTAATGGGTCGAGTCATCAAGACAATGCCAGATGCCAAAGGTGCAGTCAGAAGAGTTTGTGTGCAGACCAAAACCAGCGCACTGGACAGACCCGTGAACAAACTGTGCTTGCTTCAAGAAACAGTCAATGTTTGAAATATGAAATTTTTAAAATGTTTGTTTGCAGTGTTATTGCTAGTGATTTGAAAACAATAGTTAAAATACTGTTTAATAAACTGGCTCATACTGAAGTATAGTAATTGTCTCCGTTCCTGCATAGCCAATTAGGGGCCGGAAATGTAAGAGCCAATCTTAGAAAGTTAAAGTTTTGAGTGAAACTCATATTAATGTTTGCTTAAGTTGAACAGAATATAATTTCTTCCATAGTCATAGACAATGGTATAGTCTTTTCTCCCTATAAGTTAGTAAGAGATAGAATCTTCTTATTGTAACTGAGAAACAGTGTGATAATAAGCTCAGTTGTTGTTTAGAACAGGTCCCAGTAAAGAGGGACTTGATAAACCCATTTTAAGTTTAGAAATGGGATAAGCATACAGTTTTCTGACCGTTTTGAAATGGTTCAGAAATAAGTGTTTAGTAATGATTTTAGATGTAACAAGATTAAGCTTAGAACTAAATTTTTCTTATTATAATTTTTTTCCTTTTTTTGCTATTTTAATTTTCTTTTTTGTGTGAACTGTTTTACTTTGAAACTTAACTAAACTTTAAAAAATGAAGATATTTTGTCTGTGGAATCATTTCTGCGTGTCAGGCTTTTGTTGAATCCCATTTTTTGAGTTAGAGCTGCTGAATTTTGGAAACTTTGGGAAAACGCAGCTACATGAGTGTTTGATGAGGGAAAAAAATAATAATTTAAATGATTTTAGCCATAAGGCTGGACATAAATTGTGTAGATAGCGAAGGGGTCTGAATACTTTATGAAAGGCACTGCACATATTTTGATCGTTCACACCTGGCAACAGCAAAAGCAGCAAAATTCCTTTGCACCACTAAGAGCTCCCTCGCCAAGGAGCATACATTCCGAGTCTGACAGATTGATCCTTATTGCCGTATAAGAGGTCAGGCTCAGGACATTGTGAATTTCATCCAAAGCTGGTTCCACAATAGACTCATGGAACAAATCATAGAGAAGCTTGCTATGGATGGGATGCTGAATGGTAAACCAATATCTTTTATACAGCAGTGAAACAGAACATATTTTTTCTTCTAATTTAGGCAAGCTTGACAATAGCAAGAGAAACCTGTAATATTTTAAGAAAATTCTAGCAAATCTCAAAAAAAACTCACATGTGCACATATGCATACCAGTTCGAATTCCAAAGCACAAAATGCTAAAGAAATACACAGGAATAAGTAGAACTTCTTTATTAGGTATTGTTGTGGTCATTTATGGCTACATAAACAATTTAGATGCCAGTTGACCAATTTAATTGAAATTTGGTGCACCTATTCATCAAGAATATTTGTTAGGAAAGTTCCATTTTCTTTGAGACACTTGTCTATCAAATACAGCAAGCAGTACAAATTTTTAAATTTTCAAAACTGATTCATTTACTCTTTCAAATTTACTTTTGTGACACTTTAACTTATGTTTTTGTTCTTTTGCACGTCTCATAACAGCTTCTGACAGAGAAATAGGTCTCCAATACAAGTTATCAAAACTCTAGCAGTGTTGTGCAGGTGGGAAGTCAAAGTCACATCAGCAGATTGCATGTGCAAGCAGGCTTCAACATAGATTTTGTCTACCACATGGTACTTTAAAAAAATTATATTTAAGGAAAATGAAATAAAAATATCCAGAACAGACCCTGCACAATAAACAACTAAGAGCAACACATAATTTGATACATTTTTTAGCATCATTTGATTTGGTATTTGTCATTTAGGAAAACTATATCAACCATTACAAGCCTACCCTACCCGGTCTTTGCTTTTAACTTCATGATATTGTAAAATGCCATTAAAAATATCTTATGCAATTACATTGTACTGTCACTGTTATTTTAGAATATAAATCAGTTACACAAATACTTAATAAGCAAAAATGTGATCTCTGTCTTTGATGAACAAAAAGTTTAAATGCTCCAATTTAAATTTACCTTAGTCTCAAAATGTAAACATTACTTCGTAAAAATGCCTTCTAAATTGTTTTCAGTTAACATTAACTTGTTAACGAAATGCAGATGCAGTACCATTTAGAAGAAAAAACAAACATGTTTGGGACTTTTTCAGTACCATTACAGTGATCCCTCGCTATATCGCGCTTCGCCTTTCGCGGCTTCACTCCATCGCGGATTTTATATGTAAGCATATTTAAATATATATCGCGGATTTTTCGCTGCTTCGCGGGTTTCTGCGGACAATAGGTCTTTTAATTTCTGGTAAATGCTTCCTCAGTTGGTTTGCCCAGTTGATTTCATACAAGGGACGCTATTGGCAGATGGCTGAGAAGCTATCCAGCTTACTTTCTCTCTCCCTCTCTCTCTCTCGCGCTGACGTAGGGGGGTGTGAGCAGGGGGGCTGTGTGCAGCTGCTTCCCGAAGGACATGCTGCACGGAGCTTCGCATACTTAAAAGCTCAAAGGGCACGTATTGATTTTTTTTATCTGTCTCTCTCTATCTCTTCCTGCTCCTGACAGAGGGGGTGTGAGCTGCCGCCTTCAACAGCTTTGTACCTGCGGTGCTTCGCATACTTAAAAGCCAAAAAGCCCTATTGATTTTTTTTTTGACTGCTTGCTTTGCACTCCTTTGAAAAGGAAGATATATTTGCATTCTTTTAATTGTGAGACAGAACTGTCATCTCTGTCTTGTCATGGAGCACAGTTTAAACTTTTGAAAAAGAGACAAATGTTTGTTTGCAGTGTTTGAATAACGTTCCTGTCTCTCTACAACCTCCTGTGTTTCTGCGCAAATCTGTGACCCAAGCATGACATTCTAAAAATAACCATATAAACATATGGTTTCTACTTCGCGGATTTTCCTATTTCGCGGGTGGCTCTGGAACGCAACCCCCGCGATGGAGGAGGGATTACTGTATACCATCCAACCCTACCACAGGATACCAAGGACTATATCCTACCCACTAACTTTACTGTATCTTTATATTGCATTATCAAGGAAGTACTTCAGCAGATATTTTCAGAACTAGACAGCCTTACTAATGCCAACTTAATTTAGTCACCTTTTACAATAAGCAAGAGGGACAGTGACCTTATTCTAAACCCACATCACAGGGTAATAAACCTGATACAATAAGCAGAAAGTAAATCCTTCCTTTAAAACTAAGTGTTCATCTTCTCTGTGATCACCCTTAACATCATTTCATCAGTTCTGATCTCTCCCTCCCGTGCGCATCTATATGTGTAATTTTTTCTGCACTATGGTGTCAAGAGTTTCACATTTCCCTACAAAGTTATAGTGGGCACAACAAAAAGAATACCATCCAAAGCAAACTGGAGAATTACACTAGAGAAATGGACAAATGATCAACTGACAAAGACAACTGAGCACACCACTTCATCGCAGAGCACAAAACATTTAAGAGACTAAGTAACATTAAAATGCCTCTGTCTGTACCAACTTAAATTAGAATACTTAATATGCTGTCAAAGTTTTACTTTTTTCTTTTTTTAACTATTCTTTTTAAACTTACCATGATGCAGGGTTCAATAACACGTCTCAGGTAAACTTCTAATTTTTAAAAATTCAAAATGCCCAAGCAGCACGAAAGAAGGCCTTTTGTCCCAGCGCAACACCAACACCAATATCACACCAAAAGCTGTGCATTTGAGCACAAGGAGAAAATAATAGTCATGTTACATGAAAATGAAAAGGCAGAAAACTAAGAAAAACTTCACAAAAAAGTTAATCCCTTAATCCATCCATCCACACCATACCTGCTTACCTTCTTACCCTGAGCAGGGTTATGGGAAGCTGGAGCCATCCCAACAATCAGTGAACACAAGGCAGGGGAAATCCCTGTACTAGGTGCCAAGAAACTAAATCACAACTTTTTTGAAAAACACAAAAACCGCTAAATGAACTTATAACAGCTTAATTTGCTTTTTAGGTCTGTATAATCAATTTCTTCTAGGCCTTAACTGGCAATAAATATTTTCCACGTTTAGTGTATATTCTGATCATACGCAAAGTTTCTGTATTCTTTTTAATATTTAAATGAGTAAACAGTTTTTTCCATAAATATTTTTGAAGACAAAAGTATGCAATAGTAACATGTATTTCAGCTTTTTGTTATCCCTTAGCTTAAAATTCAAGAAAGATGTCCTAAAGCTATGTAAATGCAAAACTAAAAAATAACCTACAATAAACCCATAGGTTTGGTTTGAGGGCGGCACGGTGGCGCAGTGGGTAGCGCTGCTGCCTCGCAGTTGGGAGATCTGGGGACCTGGGTTCGCTTCCCGGGTCCTCCCTGCGTGGAGTCTGCATGTTCTCCCCGTGTCTGCGTGGGTTTCCTCCCACAGTCCAAAGACATGCAGGTTAGGTGGATTGGCGATTCTAAATTGGCCCTAGTGTGTGCTTGGTGTGTGGGTGTGTTTGTGTGTGTCCTGCGGTGGGTTGGCACCCTGCCCGGGATTGGTTCCTGCCTTGTGCCCTGTGTTGGCTGGGATAGGCTCCAACAGACCCCCCGTGACCCTGTGTTCGGATTCAGCGGGTTGGAAAATGGATGGATGGTTGGATGGTTTGGTTTGAGGGCTGCGGGTCTCCTTGGGGGTGCCCGCTGGTAATGGAAAAGCACTGCCTTATACCTGCAGTCATAATGTGTTAGTAAAAACATTTTCTCAGTTTAGAAACAGTGGCCACAAACTGATGGCATTACTTGTACATTTCACTAATAACAGCCTTTAGTATTTCTGGAGACTAGTCAATGTTGATTTGTTGAATCTACAGCAGCTGCAGTTGTCAGTATTTTTTCTGACAGGATCATTTCTTCAGCTTCACAAGCATGCTTGCCTTTGAGAACATGGATTCTGATGGTAGCTTTGTGCTGAATGGGCAGGGGGACAAGCCTTCAAAAGAAACTGCCTTTTAGCATTAATATTGAGCAGAAATAGTACAGTATACTCAAACACTTTGGAATGCTTTTTCAGGTAAGTGGTGATGTTCTTGAATAATGGAACATCTGTCGGGCAGACACAGTTCTTGACTCTCATCAACTGCTATTTCTAATATGGATGTGAGCAACACTGGAACACTACAAGGAGCAGTCCTGTCTCCTTTTCTCTTCACCCTGTACACCTCCAACTACAAATATAACACCAGGTCACATCACCTGTAGAAATTCTCAGTTGATTCTGCACAACGGGGCGTATTGATAAAGGGGATACGAGTATACGAGTCAGATGGAGAACTCTGCTTCTTGGTGCAAAGAGATTTGTCTACATCTTAACATCAGCAAAACCATGTAACTGGTTATTGACTTTTGTCGCATAAAAAGAGCCTCTATGTCTAGTCACTAGTTAAGAACTGGATGTACAGGTGGTCCACATTAATGACAAGTTGGAATGGTGTCAGAACAGAGATGAACAATATATGAAAGGGCAGTGCAGGCTCTTTTTACTTAGGAGACTGAACTCTTTTAATAAGGGAAGCAGCCTCACTCACATCTTCTATAAGTCTGTGATGGCCAATGTGATTTTTCTACAATGTGGTGTTCTGGGCTCGTAACATACAATACAATACAGTTTATTTTTGTATAGCCCAAAATCATACAGGAAGTGCCGCAATGGGCTTTAACAGGCCCTGCCTCTTGACAGCCCCCCAGCCTTGACTCTCTAAGAAGACAAGGAAAAACTCCCAAAAAAACCTTGTAGGGAAAAAATGGAAGAAACCTTGGGAAAGGCAGTTCAAAGAGAGACCCCTTTCCAGGTAGGTTGGGCGTGCAGTGGGTGTCAAAAGAAGGGGGTCAATACAATACAATGCAGTACACAGAACAGAACAATTCCTCAATATAGTAAGAAATAAAAAATATAAATTTTAGAAGTACAGAGCAGAATTTAACAGTAGATGATATATCCCATAATAAGATTTGGATTTGTGTAGAGTCCTGGAGACCTCATCCTTCAAGCTGCCTCCCCCATTTGGCCATTCCACGGCTGAAACAGTGCTGGGCCAGCCAATCCGATGAAAGGACCCCTCTTTCCCACGATTCCTGCGATCCTCCAACAGGGATGACTTTTCCTTAGGCAGGCAAAACAACTTGGCAGGTGGGCCATGGCACCAAGTGCCACATTTGAGTACCGAGAAGAAAAACAGAATAAGTGAGGGTTATTAAACATAAGTAACATGACAGTTATAATTGTATAAGTGCTAATGACTAACAACAGAGATGCAGTCTGTACAGCTTAAAAGCAGCTCTAGTCAGGATATGCTAAACTGAAGTAGTGAGTCTTCAGCCGGGATTTAAAAGCTGAGACCGAAGGGGCATCTCTTATAGTAGCAGGCAGACCATTCCACAGTTTAGGGGCCCTGTAACTAAAAGCTCGACTTCCCACTGTTATTTTATTAATCCTTGGAATCATAAGCAGACCGGCATCTTGAGAACTCAATGTGCGCTCAGGTTTGTAAGTCATGATAAGTTCAGACAAGTAAGCCGGACCTCGACCATTTAATGCTTTATATGTTAAAAGAAGGATTTTGACATCTGCCCTAAACTTAACCGGGAGCCAGTGTAAGGATTTAAGAACTGGAGTTATGTGTTCGTATTTTCTTGTTCTTGTAATAATTCTTGCAGCCGCATTTTGGATTAACTGGAGGCTGTATAAAGAACAGTTTGAACATCCAGTGAACACCGCATTGCAGTAGTCAATCCTACTAGAGATAAATGCATGAATTAGTTTCTCAGAATCCTGTTTATTTTAAAAGCGCCTTAATTTCCTAACATTTCTAAGATGGAAGAAACATGTTTTGGACAACTTTGTAATATGCGCTTTAAATGACATGCTAGAGTCAAATATAACTCCTAGATTGCGGGCTGATTCAGTAAAATTGACTGGGATTCCAACTGAGTTAAATGATGACAAAATATTGTTGTGATCAGCATCATTCCCTCCAACAACATCTCTGTTTTATCTGTATTTAAAGAAAAGTAGTTCTCATTCATCCACTCCTTTAATTCGCTAACACAACTAATTAAAGACAACATTGGAGAAACTTCATTTGATTTAAATGAAAGGTATAACTGGGTGTCATCTGCATACGAGTGAAAATTAACATTATGTTTCCTAATGAGAGATCCCAGTGGAAGCATGTAAAGTGAAAACAGTAAAGGTCCCAGTACTGAGCCCTTCGGGACACCATATTGAACTTGTGTGTATACTGATGGAGTATTGTCAGCGCATTTCTGTATATATTGGAATCGATTTGATAAGTAAGAACTAAACCAAGCGAGAACGGTGCCTGTAAGCCCAACATCATTTTCTAGCCTGTGCAGTAAAATAGAATGGTCGATGGTGTCAAACGCTGCACTTAAGTCCAACAACATAATTATAGTGGAGTTTCCTTCATCAGAGGATATCAGAATGTCGTTTACAACCCGTGTTAGTGCCGTTTCTGTACTATGACCAGTGTGAAAACCAGACTGGAATTTCTCAAATAAATTGTAATGCGTAAGGTGTGTCTGAAACTGACTGGCGACTACTTTTTCTAGTATTTTAGAGAGAAACTGTAAATTTGAAATAGGCCTATAATTATTTAGTATATGTGGGTCAAGGTCTGACTTTTTAAGTAATGGTTTAATGACTGACACTTTTAGTGTATCAGGTACTGTGCAATTCCAATAATGAACTATTGATAATGTTTAAGATAGGCGCTGCAAGAACATCCATTGCACTTTTTACTAGTTTTGTTGGCACTGGATCTAGGGAACAAGTAGTGGGCTTCATTTTAGAAATTAAACTTAAGACTTCCTGCTCAGTTACAGGATTAAAATTACTAAAGTGCTGAATGCAATGTGAGACAGGGTCTGCTAAGCTAGTATTTGGTTTGTACTGTGATGCAGAGATCTGGTATCTTATATTTTTAATTTTCTCATTGAAGAAGTTCATAAAGTCTGTACTGCTAATGTCTGTTGGTATTTTGCACTGTTGATCTGAATTTCCATTTGTTAATTTAGCCACTGTTCTAAACAGTACCCGAGGATTTTTATTATTGCTAGCTATTAATGTAGAATACCCCTCCTTTAACCGCCACCTTATCGTGGTGGAGGGGTTTGCGTGTCCCAATGATCCTAGGAGCTCTGTTGTCCGGGGCTTTATGCCCCTGGTAGGGTCACCCAAGTCAAACTGGTACTAGGTGAGGGATGAGACAAAGAGCGGTTAAACAAAACCTCCTATGATGCAAAACAATTTTGGACGGCGTTTTCCCTTGCCCGGACGCGGGTCACCGGGGCCCCACTCTGGAGCTAGGCCTGGAGGTGGGGGCTCGATGGCGAGCGCCTGGTGGCCGGGCCTGCACCCATGGGGCTCGGCCGGGCACAGCCCGAAGAGGCAACGTGGGTCCCCCTTCCCATGGGCTCACCACCTATGGGAGGGGCCAAGGAGGTCGGGTGCAGTGTGAGTTGGGTGGTGGCCGAAGGCGGGGACCTTGGCGGTCCGATCCTCGGCTACAGAAGCTGGCTCTTGGGACGTGGAATGTCACCTCTCTGAAGGGGAAGGAGCCTGAGCTTGTGCGTGAGGTTGAGAGGTTCCGGCTAGATATAATCGGACTCACCTCAACGCACAGCTTGGACTCTGGAACCAATCTCCTTGAGAGGGGCTGGACTCTCTACCACTCTGGAGTTGCCCCTGGTGAGAGGCGCCGAGCGGGTGTGGGTATACTTATTGCCCCCCGACTTGGAGCCTGTACATTGGGGTTTACCCCGGTGGACGAGAGGGTAGCCTCCCTTCGCCTTCAGGTGGGGGGACGGGTCCTAACTGTTGTTTGTGCGTATGCACCGAACAGCAGTTCAGAGTACCCACCCTTTTTGGAGTCCCTGGATGGGGTGCTAGAGGGCATACCTTCTGGGGACTCCCTCGTTCTGCTGGGAGACTTCAATGCTCACGTGGGCAATGACAGTGAGACCTGGAAGGTCGTGATTGGGAGGAATGGCCCCCCCGATCTGAACCCGAGCGGTGTTTTGTTATTGGACTTCTGTGCTCGTCACGGATTGTCCATAACGAACACTATGTTCAAGCATAGGGGTGTCCATATGTGCACTTGGCACCAGGACACCCTAGGCCTCAGTTCGATGACCGACTTTGTGGTCGTGTCGTCGGACTTGCGGCCACATGTCTTGGACACTCGGGTGAAGAGAGGGGCGGAGCTGTCAACTGATCACCACCTGGTGGTGAGTTGGCTCCGATGGTGGGGGAGGATGCCGGTCAGGCGTGGTAGGCCCAAACGTGTTGTGAGGGTCTGCTGGGAACGTCTGGCAGAGCCCCCTGTCAGAAGTAGCTTCAACTCCCACCTCCGGCAGAACTTCGACCACATCCCGAGGGAGGTGGGGGACATTGAGTCCGAATGGGCCATGTTCCGTGCCTCTATTGTTGAGGCAGCTGACCGGAGCTGTGGTCGTAAGGTGGTCGGTGCCTGTCGTGGCGGCAATCCCCGAACCCGTTGGTGGACACCGGCGGTGAAGGATGCTGTCAAGCTGAAGAAGGAGTCCTACAGGACCCTTTTGTCCTGTGGGACCCTGGAGGCAGCTGATAGCTACCGGCAGGCCAAGCGGAATGCGGCTTTGGTGGTTGTTGAGGCAAAAACTCGTGCATGGGAGGAGTTTGGGGAGGCCATGGAGAACGACTTTCGGACGGCTTCGAGGAGATTCTGGTCCACCATCCGGCGTCTCAGGAAGGGGAAGCAGTGCAGTGTCAACACTGTATATGGTGGGGATGGTGCGCTACTGACCTCGACTCGGGACGTTGTGGGTCGGTCCTCAATCCCATTAACATGCCTTCCAATGAGGAAGTAGAGCCTGGGGACTCAGAGGTGGGCTCCCCCATCTCTGGGACTGAGGTCACCGAGGTGGTCAAAAAACTCCTTGGTGGCAGGGCCCCGGGGGTGGATGAGATACGCCCGGAGTTCCTCAAGGCTCTGGATGTTGTAGGACTGTCTTGGCTGACACGCCTCTGCAACATCGCATGGCCATCAGGGACAGTGCCTCTGGATTGGCAGACCGGGGTGGTAGTCCCCCTCTTTAAGAAGGGGGATCGGAGGGTGTGTTCCAACTACAGAGGGATCACACTCCTCAGCCTCCCTGGTAAAGTCTATTCAGGGGTCCTGGAGAGGAGGGTCCATCGGATAGTCGAGCCTCAGATTCAGGAGGAACAGTGTGGTTTTCGTCCTGGTCGCGGAACAGTGGACCAGCTCTATACCCTTAGCAGGGTCCTGGAGGGTGCATGGGAGTTTGCCCAACCAGTCTACATGTGTTTTGTGGACTTGGAAAAGGCATTCGACTGTGTCCCTCGGGGAACCCTGTGGGGGGTACTCCGAGAGTATGGGGTACCGGCCCCCCTGATAAGGGCTGTTCGGTCCCTGTACGATC
The DNA here is from genome assembly GCF_900747795.2 of Erpetoichthys calabaricus. Classification (NCBI taxonomy): domain Eukaryota; kingdom Metazoa; phylum Chordata; class Cladistia; order Polypteriformes; family Polypteridae; genus Erpetoichthys; species Erpetoichthys calabaricus. The sequence continues at coordinate 39,215,133 of NC_041394.2, forward strand.
GGTGCCAGAGCTTGGTCCGCATTGCCGGCAGTAAGTCGAACCCGTTTCCAGTGAGAGTTGGACTCCGCCAGGGCTGCCCTTTGTCACTGATTCTGTTCATAACTTTTATGGACAGAATTTCTAGGCGCAGCCAGGGCGTTGAGGGGGTCCGGTTTGGTGGGCTCAGGATTGGGCCACTGCTTTTTGCAGATGATGTTGTCCTGTTTGCTTCATCAGGCCGTGATCTTCAGCTCTCTCTGGATCGATTCGCAGCCGAGTGTGAAGCGGCTGGGATGAGAATCAGCACCTCCAAATCCGAGACCATGGTCCTCAGCCAGAAAAGGATGGAGTGCCCTCTCAGGGTTGGTAGCGAAATCCTGCCCCAAGTGGAGGAGTTCAAGTATCTCGGGGTCTTGTTCACGAGTGAGGGAAGAATGGAGCGTGAGATCGACAGGCGGATCGGTGCGGCATCCACAGTAATGCGGGCTCTGCATCGGTCTGTCGTGGTGAAAAAGGAGCTAAGCCGCAAGGCGAAGCTCTCAATTTACCAGTCGATCTATGTTCCTACCCTCACCTATGGTCATGAACTATGGGTAGTGACCGAAAGAACGAGATTGCGAATACAAGCGGCTGAAATGAGTTTCCTCCGCAGGGTGTCTGGGCTTTCCCTTAAAGATAGGGTGAGAAGCTCAGTCATCCGGGAGGGGCTCAGAGTAGATCAGTCAGATGAGGTGGCTCGGGCATCTGATCAGGATGCCTCCTGGACGCCTCCCTGGTGAGGTGTTCCGGGCACGTCTAACCGGGAGGAGGCCCCGGGGAAGACCCAGGACACGTTGGAGGGACTATGTCTCTCGACTGGCCTGGGAATGCCTTGGGATTCTCCCGGAAGAACTAGAAGAAGTGGCCAGGGAGAGGGAAGTCTGGGCATCTCTGCTCAAGCTGCTGCCCCCGCGACCCGACCTCAGATAAGCGGGAGACAATGGATGGATGGATGGATGGATTAATGTAGAATAATATTCTGACCGAGCTTTAAAGAGGGCTTTTTTATATTTATTAACACTCTCTGTCCATGCAATTTGAAAGACATGTAGCTTTGTTTTTCTCCATCTGCGCTCCAGTTTTAGACACTCTAATATAAGAGCTCGAGTGTTTTAATTAAACCAGGGAGAGTTTCTATGTGCTTTGATCACTTTTGTTTTAAGGGGAGCCACTGTGTCCAAAGCATCTCTCAAGGTCACATTATAATGTGATGTTAGCTGATCTAAATTGTTTTCCGTGTTTACATTTGATGTTAACTGATGTAAATAGTTTTCCACAATTACACTCGACTTACTCAAAGTATCTATAAATTTTGAAGCAGAATTACAATCTAGATGTCACACTGTCTTTGTTTTAATCTGTGAGTGCACTGGCAAGGGCAGGACTAAATCAAATGTATTTAAGTAGTCATCGGAAATAACTTCATTTAATGGAGTAATAATTACATTTTGAATTTCAACTTTGTAAGTTACAATTAAATCTAATGTGTAGTTATGATTATGAGTTGGACCTTTGACATTCTGACAAAATCCTACTGAATTTAACAAATAAGTAAAACATTTGCTAAAAGTGCCAGTTTCCACATCAATGTGTACATTAAAATCTCCCATCAGTACTACGTGTTCATAATTTATAGCCAAGTCAGATAAAAGGTTGCTAAATTCAGACATGAACAATGAATATGGGCCGGGTGGTCTGTAGACTAGCACTATAATTGTGTTGGAATCTGTTTTAATATTTAAAATGAATGCTTCAAAGGATGTAAAGTTGCCTAAATTTTTTAGAAGTGATTTGCATTTTGTTACAATGAATTATTCCAAGGCCTCCTCCTCCTCCTCGACCTGAATCTCTAGACTTATGAAGGAACGAGTAGCCATCTGGTGATGCCTCAGCTAGAGGTACAGTGTCACATTTACTAAGCCAGGGTTCGGTGAGAAGACACAGATCAGATTTTGTACTTAATATAATATCATTTACCAAAACAGCTTTAGTGCCAAGAGAGCGAATGTTCAATAAGCAGCATTTAAAACTGTATGCTTCTTTCTGAATTGGTGATATACTTTTTGTTTTAATTTGTAGTAAATTTCTATTACAGATGCCCTTGGTGGAGGGTCTGGTTTTATCCCTTGGGCTAATTATACACCTTATTTTTTGGTTATCAATTAATTTAAGGTTTGTATCAAGACTAAATTTACTGGATGCCCCAAGACAAGGATTATGGGTAACAGCTTCAGGAAAGTAACAGGTGGGATAAACAACAGCCTGTGATTTAAGATCACATGACTGTGGCCTGGATGGTGCTCTAATCAGTCAACCAGGCAGTTTTGCTGCCATATTTTGGGATAATACATAAGATCCCCTCCAGTTAGGATGAAGACCATCTCTTCTGAAAAATCCAGGCCTTTCCCAAAAATCATCCCAATTGTTCACAAACGCTATGCTTTTACTTGCACACCAGGTTTCTAGCCAGCAGTGAAGGGAATGCAATCTGCTATAAATCACATCCCCTCTATATAATCTTGGTAAGGGGCCAGATACAACTAAATTCCGACATTTTCTTTTAGCTTTGATGCAAAGAGAGATGAAGTTCCTCTTTAATACCTCAGATTGCGGTGAATAAATATCATTAGTGCCGACATGCAGCAATAAGGTAGATACTTCATCGTCGGTGACACGGTTCAATGCGGCCTCTATGCCAGAAATCTTGGCCCCTGTGAGGCACTTAACATGAACTGCTGGTTTAACAGTTTGGAATTCTAACATTCCACACTATGGAATCGCCAATTATGAGCACTTTCTTATTCTCAGTTTCCACAGGCGCGCTGAGAGGAGTGCTGAGAATCTGTTCTGGGTGGGTCCGAATTGGTGACCTGGGTGCCGGGGGACTAAATTTTGGATTCTTAGACCCCCGTCTTACTGTTACCCACTCGCCCTGTGGCTGAATTGGTGCTGCTGACTTCGGCCGCACACTGACTACAGTGGGACCTGGAGAGACTGAAGCCGAATCAGAAGTAGCCGAATTGTCTAAACAAACCGAGTCGATCCAATTTTCGGTTTGCCTAATCGCTATCAGATTCCTAACGCGGTCCTCCAATTCGCATATTTTCCCGATCAACTCTAAATTAACTAAACACTTTTGGCAGGTGAAGCTGTCTACACTGTCGGCCAGAAAACCTGAACTGTACAGTACATGCTGCAGGACACACATCATATAAACGTGCCCCCAACGGGCAGAGAGCAGATGGAACTTACGTTTAGTGGTGATGTCATCTTCTCCGTTTTTTGAAGTAACTTAAGTGCTTTCCACGTTCAGCTGAATCACTTAGAGACCGTCGGCTTTAAGTTTCCACCACCCGCTGAGAGATTCACTTTAATTTCTCACTGCCGGTTATTTCTACTGGTCAGCTGCCGGCTTTACTTCAGAAGAACTTGCTTGGGTGTTTGTGAAGGGCTACGTGCCTGTGGGAGACGCCGCTGCTCCGTGCTTCCGCTCGCTGCTCTGCTCCGACGAAACCGATCAAGAGTGGCCCACGGAATCAACAAGCTAACTAAAGGGGCAGACTCAGTTACAGGACGCATTCTGGACTACCGGAGGTAGTAGCAAAGGATAGAAGTAAAACAAAATGAAGGCCATTATGAACAACATTGCACATCCCCTCTTTGAGACATTAACACTGAGGACTTTCAGCCAACGAATTTATGCAGCAAAAGTGTGTTATGAAACGCTACTGGGGCTTCTTTATACCAACAGAAATACATCTGAATAATGCCTCACTTTGACTGTGACAGCCAAGACAGAACTTTTCTCTTTTTAACTTTCTTGCTTTATAGTCATTTTGGTGTGTGTTCATACAAAAATGTGTATATTTATTTTTTTACTTATCAATGTATTTATTTTTTAAAAAGCTTCTCTAAAAACCCAAATTTTCTCCTGGGAGCAAATAAAGTTCTATAAATATGCAAACATATGTTGCATGGTTAATTCAAATGTCTTAAAAGGAGAAGAGATGTTTGTGTTTTTTAAACAGAAAATGCAGGACCTTGTATATTCCAAAGGTATTTCAGTGTTTCACCTACAGACTCCAGTTTCTTACCCCAGTCCACATAATTAATGTTACAGTAATCCCTCGCTATATCGCGCTTCGCCTTTCGCGGCTTCACTCCATCGCGGATTTTATATGTAAGCATATTTAAATATATATCACAGATTTTTCGCTGCTTCGCGGGTTTCTGCGGACAATGGGTCTTTTAATTTCTGGTACATGCTTCCTCAGTTGGTTTGCCCAGTTGATTTCATACAAGGGATGCTATTGGCAGATGGCTGAGAAGCTACCCAACTTACTTTCTCTCTCTCTCTCTCTCTTGCGCTGACGTAGGGGGGTGTGAGCAGGGGGGCTGTTCGCACACCTAGACGATACGGACGCTCGTCTAAAAATGCTGAAAGATTATCTTCACGTTGCTATCTTTTGTGTAGCTGCAGCTGCTTCCTGAAACGACATGCTGAACGGTGCTTCGCATACTTAACAGCACGAAGGGCATGTATTGATTTTTTTATCTCTCTCTCTCTCTGCTCCTGACGGAGGGGGTGTGAGCTGCCGCCTTCAACAGCTTTGTGCCGTGGTGCTTCGCATACTTAAAAGCCAAACAGCACTATTGATTTGTTTGCTCCTTTGAAGAGGAAGATATGTTTGCATTCTTTTAATTGTGAGACTGAACTGTCATCTCTGTCTTGTCATGGAGCACAGTTTAAACTTTTGAAAAAGAGACAAATGTTTGTTTGCAGTGTTTGAATAACGTTCCTGTCTCTCTACAACCTCCTGTGTTTCTGCGCAAATCTGTGACCCTAGCATGACAATATAAAAATAACCATATAAACATATGGTTTCTACTTCGCGGATTTTCTTATTTCGCGGGTGGCTCTGGAATGCAACCCCCGCGATGGAGGAGGGATTACTGTATTTTCAGGTAACTCTAAAAATGCTTTTGTGTGCGTTTCAGATAGTGCCTCTTGATGGACTGGCATCTAGGATGGAACTTACATTTTGCATAGCTACAGTGCATCCGGAAAGTATTCACAGCGCATCACTTTTTCCACATTTTGTTATGTTATAGCCTTATTCCAAAATGGATTAAATTCAATTTTTTCCTCATAATTCTACACACAACACCCCATAATGACAATGTGAAAAAAGTTTACTTGAGATTTTTGCAAATTTATTAAAAATAAAAAAATTGTGAAAGCACATGTACATAAGTATTCACAGCCTTTGCCATGAAGCTCAAAATTGAACTCAGGTGCATCCCATTTCCCCGATCATCCTTGAGATGTGTCTGCAGCTTAATTGGAGTCCACCTGTGGTAAATTCAGTTGATTGGACATGATTTGGAAAGGCACACACCTGTCTATATAATAAGGTCTCACTGTTGACAGTTCATGTCAGAGCACAAACCAAGCATGAAGTCAAAGGAATTGTCTGTAGACCTCTGAGACAGGATTGTCTCGGGGCACAAATCTGGGGAAAGTTACAGAAAAATTTCTGCTGCTTTGAAGGTCCCAATGAGCACAGTGGCCTCCATCATCCATAAGTGGAAGAAGTTTGAAACCACCAGGACTCTTCCTAGAGCTGGCCGGCCATCTAAACTGAGCGATCGGGTGAGAAGGGCCTTAGTCAGGGAGGTGACTAAGAACCCGATGGTCACTCTGTCAGAGCTCCAGAGGTCCCCTGTGGAGAGAGGAGAACCTTCCAGAAGGACAACCATCTCTGCAGCAATCCACCAATCAGGCCCGTATGGTACAGTGGCCAGACGGAAGCCACTCCTTAGTAAAAGGCACATGGCAGCCCGCTTGGAGTTTGCCAAAAGGCACCTGAAGGTCTCTCAGACCATGAGAAAGAAAATTCTCTGGTCTGATGAGACAAAGATTGAACTTTTTGGTGTGAATGCCAGGCGTCACGTTTGGAGGAAACCAGGCACCACTCATCACCAGGCCAATACCAAATAGTGAAGCATGGTGGTGGCAGCATCATGCTGTGGGGATGTTTTTCAGTGGCGGGAACTGGGAGACTAGTCAGGATAAAGGGAAAGATGACTGCAGCAATGTACAGACACATCCTGGATTAAAACCTGCTCCAGAGCGCTCTTGACCTCAGACTGGGGCGGCGGTTCATCTTTCAGCAGGACAATGACCCTAAGCACACAGCCAATATATCAAAGGAGTGGCTTCAGGACAACTCTGTGAATATCCTTGAGTGGCCCAGCCAGAGCCCAGACTTGAATCTGATTGAACATCTCTGGAGAGATCTTAAAATGGCTGTGCACCGACACTTCCCATCCAACCTGATGGAGCTTGAGAGGTGCTGCAAAGAGGAACGGGTGAAACTGGCCAAGGATAGGTGTGCCAAGCTTGTGGCATCATATTCAAAAAGACTTGAGGCTGTAATTGCTGCCAAAGGTGCATCGGCAAAGTATTGAGCAAAGGCTGTGAATACTTATGTACATGTGATTTCTCAGTTTTTTTATTTTTAATAAATTTGCAAAAATCTCAAGTAAACTTTTTTCACATTGTCATTATGGGGTGTTGTGTGTAGAATTCTGAGGGAAAAAAATGAATTTAATCCATTTTGGAATAAGGCTGAAACATAACAAAATGTGGAAAAAGTGATACGCTGTGAATACTTTCCGGAGGCACTGTATATGTGTGTGTGTGTATGTGTGTGTGTGTGTATATATATATATATATATATATATATATATATAAATGATATAGATGAATATCTAAACTTCAAAATGCATATAAACCAAACTAGTAAGACAGCACTAGAATTCTGAGGAAAAGAATGAATTTAATCAATTTTGGAATAAGGCTATAACATAACAAAATGTGGAAAAGTGATGCTTGGTGAATACTTTCCGGAACCACTGGTGCTGGCACAGGCTCAAGTGAAGTAAAGAACAAAATAAAGCATTAACTTATTTTTTGGGAGTTTTAGCAAAAGAGCAAGTGTATATACAAGAAAAACTAAAGTGCACCGCAAATCCAAAATCTATATAAATACCTCCACCAAAATAATACTACAACTAGGAGAAATCTATATCTGTTTATATACAAGAAAATAAATCACAAGACACTGTTTGGTGTACTAAAGAATAAGTTATACCACCCCATTTTCCACACAACGGAGTCAAAAGACTACCCCTTGAAGCAGGAAGTGCCTCTTATATTCGGAGAACAAATCTTCACCCAATCCTGCAATAAGTCATTCTCTTTCACCTATAGCGGCTGACATAGGTGCATTCTGCACAGGTGCTACTACTCAGCCACTGCAAGGCATGTATTAAATAGGCCAGCGGACTCGCATGCATGTGTGCAAGTGAGCAGAAGCGTGAGTTTGAACGCAGCCTGACGCGCTCACTTCGGACTAGCCGATACATTCTATGAAAGTAAGTTGCTTTTCTTGGGGATCCCCTTCTCAAACTAAGGCATGCACAAACTTAACTAAACACTCCGTAACTTTCTCTTTGCTAACAACAGGTGGCTAAAAAAGATGCTCAACTTGATGACGAGATACTCGCAGCATCCTCCAAGCAGACCTGACCTGGAGGCGCGCCTGACTTTTTGTCGGCATCCCACTGCGTGCACCTGCCGGAGCCAAAGTTAAAATACTTGTGAAAGTGCACTCTACATTTCAACAATTTAAACAGGTAAGGGTTTTAACTTTTACTCAGTAAGAGTTGACTTTACCCTACTCTCAGGACTTTTTTCCTTTAAAGTGGTAAAGCATGGTTGGAGGATTACCACAAGAACTAAAGTAACAGACAACATACACGTAGCAACTCTAAATGTGGTTGCAGTCTACAGTGCAAACATTCACTCAACACACATAAATTTAGTGTCACCAATCAACCATAATGGACATATTGTTAGCATATGGGAGGAAACATATCTGAACCCATTGAGAATTTTAAAACATTTCTGATGAGACTAAGCCATTAAGCTTAACAAGCTCATCCATCCTATTCACCTAGATTTTCCAAAATAACATCAAGTTAAGATTTAAGATGCCCTAAGGTCCATCTCTTAATCACACTACCAGGTAATTAATTTATTCCATGTGCCTATGACTATTTACGTAAAGAATGAATATTTTTGCATAATCTGCCTTTAACAACTTTCCAACAAAGTTCTTGTGTTCTTGTTATAGAATTTGCATTGATAATTATAGACAGCAGGTGTCTGGGCTGAGGTCAGAAAATATGACTCGAGCTGATGCAAATACATTTGGACATAGTGATGGCTACTTTTGCAAAATGTGAATCCAGTTACAATAAGCTCTCACTTTGTGACACAAACAGTATGTCAGTAAAATTAGGACAGCATAAAACCTCTTCAGAACTCAGAAGTAAATCTTTGTTCAAAAAATAAATATTTTCCATAGTCAAATACCCTGTGTTCGGATTCAGCGGGTTGGAAAATGGATGGATGGATAGTCAAATACGACCAAGGGCATTCTCTGTTTCACCAGTATCAAGAGGAACCACTTTCACAATTACTACAAAATCAGTAGACAATCCAGTATACTGAAGGAAAGCAAAGATAATATGACTTATTAAAGGGAATTCAGTGCAAAAATGTAGGAATTCATATACCCACCGGCAACAGAAGTACCTCGCCTGACAACAGCAAACTCAGCTGTATAATTTTTTTTTGCAGCTCTTCCTGGCTCAGTACTACATCAAAGTTCATCTCTCCTGGATTTGAACACAGAACGACTTCCATCAGCATTGCATGGACGGCACAAGCTAAGAAAAGAACAAAGAATTTTATCTCAAAAAGCCTTACAGACAAACAGAAGAACAGTCACAATATCCTATGAAATAATCTACTACACACAATGAAGCTGCATCAAATTTGAGATCATCATATACTGCTACAAAATATTCCCTCAGTACTGCAGTGGTAGGGTGTTGTACCATGTCAGCCATTATGTATGCAATGAGAAGTCAAGCAAAATGACACATTTTATTGGCTAACTGAACAGATTACAATATGCAAACATTCAAGGCAATTCAGGCCACTTTCTTCAGGCAGTTTGAAATTCTCAGTACTGCAAAAATAGTAATGCAAAAAGCAAAAAAAAAAAAAAAAGTCAAAATATATAACTGGTTTTAGGTACAGATTTTCTCAAATGTTTATAATGTTTTGTGAACACTGAAAATCACTACTTACTATGAAAATGGCAGAATTCTTTCCAAACTTTACATACAAAACACTTTCTAAACACTATTAATCTATGATAATAAACCATTTTCATAAATATACATCTTGCCTGAAGAAGGGGCCTGAGTTGCCTCGAAAGCTTGCATATTGTAATCTTTTTTAAATATACACAAATATATTGACATACACAAATATGCACAAACACACCTTTGCAAACTACAAGCACTAAAAATCTCACCTTTTCAATAAACAAGGAGAAACCCATACATGGATACACATTTTGAATGGTACACGGGAGGAGAAAACTACAAAACAGAACAATACTATACTACACAGGGAAAGGGCAGATACAGGAAAATAGGCAGACAAATGGGAGATGAAGCATCATTTATGCTGAATTGAAAAAAGCAGTGGGATAACTAAAATTCCTTCAAGTGTACTAAAAAATTGGTCATTCAAGATTGTAAACTCTAATTAAATGGCTAAGTCAAGAAACTCTTACTTACCTCCTAAGGCTTCAAACTTGAAAACATCCTGAAGGATCTCAGCATGCATGTAGAGTGCCTGTACTGCTTCGCTAGTGTTCTTGGGCAGGATATATACATCTTTGTTCCCTGGCATTATACAGAATACTAGATGTTCTTTTAACAACGATGCTGCATTATATAGCACTGATGACAAGCACCCTCCAAATCCTACATCTCGATTCCTGAATAAGATCTCTTCTAGAAGCCATACAAAGTCTTGGGCCAACTGTGATAAGACGACCCCCTTAACAGGTACACAGGAGAGTAGCAGTTAAATTACATATAACTATAGTGAAATTATAATTTACATTTATTTGCTTTGCAGATGCTTTTATCCAAAGTGACTTACAAAAAAGGTAAAAATAATTGAATAACATTAGGCTACGGTCTGTTCAGTAAGTAACAAACGTTGATTGTATGGAAAATAAGAAATGACTATATAAACTCTGATTTTTGGCTTATTCGAGGCTCAACTCGATTTGGCCTAATTGGGATGAGTCTGTGTTACTGTTTATTGCAATAAATCTAATTACTCTGTTTGCCTATCCTTCGATTCCTTTAGTCTTCATTTAAAGTGAGAATCTTCAGCGTATTTTTTGCTTCCACAATTGCCACAAGTGAAATTTACAATCATAGATTAAACAATCGATAAAGCAACTAAACTTAATGTAAGAACAAATCAACCAACAATATGAATGATCACAGAGCAAAGGTGTTTTGTTTTTTTTTTTTTATTTTACGCTTTTATCTATTGGGACTTACTAATAAGTATACAATTGAAAAGTTCCCTGATTTTATAATTCTAACACTGGCAGTCCTGGTGACTTGCTATGTTAAACGCAAAGACTAAACCAGTAGACTAGTGGTTTACTGTTCAGAACTTTACCCATCAGGGTGCATTTCAACCTTGGTTTCTCCTTAATTTAAATTTTGCGGACTGTTAAAATAGGCAAAAATCTTTGATTTAATATATTTTTATTAAAATGTATTAGTATATACTCAAATATATTCAAATGCAGGCTCAAATGCAGGGTACTGTTTGCATTTGAAAACACATATGAAACGAAGACAAAAGAAGTCTGATTGCGCAAACATGTTAAATGCAGTTACTAAAATTGAACTGCTTAAAAAAAAAAGTTCCCAATTTTAGGTGTTCTTTATACATTTGAGAATGCTGAATCCAAATGCTCTATCACATCCAGTTTTTAAGAGATGAAGACTAAAAATAACAACCTAATGACTACAGTACTTACAAAAGTTGGTAGTTTATTCCCCTCTTATAAGCTTATACAGATGTTTCACAGTTGAATAACCAATAGATGTTTGCTAACATAGAATCAAGTGTACTTTCCACTGTAATGTCTCTCCTTCTGAGCAAAGTCCTGGTGGAACTTCTCCCTGAGTTCATCACTGCTCCCATGTTTTCAGGGAAAAATCCAGATAAGAGTAAAAAATGGATTTTAAAAGACATGTTTCACCTAAGTGCTATGTAGGAAGAGAGGAGCTCATCAACTAGTTCCTAATAGTTTTTTGCCTTTGTATTCTCAACAAAATTCTAGCACACTCAATTTTTCCAAGGTTGCATATTCTATTAACATTTGTTTACCTATTACAGTACATGGTCAAGGCAATGGATGGATTGACCCAATCTTGCATATTTCTGTAAAACATTTAAACAATAGCTTTCTCTCTTCTGGACAATATATTTCGAATATTAGAAAGATGCCTTTTTAATTTCTCTGCAACTCTGAAGGATAAAAATAAAAGAAAAAATATTGATTCAGGAACAATTTGCGGCAAATAATTGATTTGTGTTCTTTTCCACCTCATGTAACATTAATAGTGAGACAGAAAACCATTTATTAGCTCAAAATATACTTCAAATATTCTGAACATGAAAAAACATTTTTGTTTACTGGCATAAGTAACTTGTGTTAGGAGAGTGTATTGAGCAGATGGAAAGAGTACTTTGAGAGGCTGATGAATGAAGAGAACGAGAGACAGAGAAGAGGTTGGATGATGTGGAGATAGTGAATCAGGAAGTACAACGGATTAGCAAGGAGGAAGTAAGGACAGCTATGAAGAGGATGAAAAATGGAAAGGCTGTTGGTCCAGATGACATACCTATGGAAGCATGGAGGTGTTTAGGAGAGATGGCAGTGGAGTTTTTAACCAGATTGTTTAATGGAATCTTGGAAAGTGAGAGGATGCCTGAGGAGTGGAGAAGAAGTGTACTGATGCCGATATTTTAGAATAAGGGGGATGTGCAGGACTGCAGTAACTACAGGGGAATAAAATTGATGAGCCACAGCATGAAGTTATGGGAAAGAGTAGTGGAAGCTCGGTCAAGAAGTGAGGTGATGATTAGTGAGCAGCAGTATGGTTTCATGCCAAGAAAGAGCACCACAGATGCAATGTTTGCTCTGAGGATGTTGATGGAGAAGTTTAGAGAAGGCCAGAAGGAGTTGCATTGCGTCTTTGTGGACCTGAAGAAAGCATATGTCAGGGTGCCTCGAGAGGAGTTGTGGTATTGTATGAGGAAGTCGAGAGTGGCAGAAGTACGTAAAAGTTGTACAGGATATGTACGAGGGAAGTATGACTGTGGTGAGGTCTGCAGTAGGAGTGACGGATGCATTCAAGGTGGAGGTGGGATTACATTAGGGATCAGCTCTGAGCCCTTTCTTATTTGCAATGGTGATGGACAGGTTGACAGCAAGATTAGACAGGAGTCCACATGGACTATGATGTTTGCTGATGACATTGTAATCTGTAGTTAGAGTAGGGAGCAGGTTGAGGAGACCCTGGAGAGGTGGAGATATGCTCTAGAGAGGAGACGAATGAAGGTCAGTAGGAACAAGACAGAATACATGTGTGTAAATATGAGGGAGGTCAGTAGAATGGTGAGGATGCAAGGAATAGAGTTGACGAAGGTGGATGAGTTTAAATACTTGGGATCAACAGTACAGAGTAATGGGGATTGTGAAAGAGAGATGAAAAAGAGTGCAGGCATGGTGGAATGGGTGAAAAAGTGTCAGGAGTGATTTGTGACAGATGGGTATCAGCAAGAGTTAAAGGGAAGGTCTACAGGATGGTAGTGAGACCAGTTATGTTATATGGGTTGGAGACGGTGGTACTGACCAAAAAGCAAGAGACAGAGCTGGAGGTAGCAGAGTTAAATATGCTAAGATTTGTACTGGGTGTGACGAGGATGGACAGGATTAGAAATGGGTACATTTAGAGGGTCAGCTCAAGTTGGACGGTTGGGAGACAAAGTCAGAGAGGTGAGATTGCGTTGGTTTAGACATGAGCAGAGGAGAGATGCTGGGTATACTGGGAGGAGGATGCTATGGATAGAGCTGCCAGGGAAGACGGAAAGAGGAAGGCCTAAGCGAAGGTTTATGGAAGTGGTGAGAGAGGACATGCAGGTGATGGGTGTAACAGAACAAGATGCACAGGACAGAAAGATATGGAAGAAGATGATTCGCTGTGGCAACCCCTAACGGAAGCAGCCAAAAGAAGAAGGCGGCGGCATAAATAACTTGTGTTTAAAAAAAATCTACAACTAACCAAAACCATTTCTCCCATATCTCAGTGAGACAGTTTAGGATAAAGAAATTCAAATTTTTACAAATGGATTCAGCACACATATCTATAAAGTTGACTGATTTTTTTTCGCATGGAAGGATTTTGATACAGACCCAGTGTATAATATTTTCATTTCCCCAGCGATGCTTCAGTTTGCTCCTTGGGGCCAGAACACATAAATGAGTCTTTACTTGTTTTACAAAAGGAAACAACTGAATGACCTAAATGTTGCATTGTAAGTGATCTTTAAGGGTTTCCTCCTTATTATCATTTATTTATTTAGAAAACACCTTATTTAAAACTAGCTTACAAAAGATTGTAAAACGAGTTTGTGGGTTTATTGGGAAACCACATAATTAACAATATAGAGAAAAATATTAAGTAAAACTAAATAAACATAAGCTTTAGTAAGTTACACAGCTGATTAAAAACTAGCAGTCAAAAAATTAATTAAAAAATCGTGCCATAGCTGGTAGACAACTATAAATATGGTGTGTGGAATCCAACTTTTAGCATGGGGTGCCTATTTAGTGTTGCAAGTGGGAGCAATTGGTCAATGAATACCATATTTAAAAGGCTCAGTAAAGAAATTTGTTATGATAAAAGAAAAATCAGAAATATCAGAAGTTTTGCCATTGTCTTTAATGAGAAAAAGAAACAAGCTTTTGTTTGCTGCAACTGATGCTCAATAGTTCTGGCATAAAACAGCAGTCAATCAAAGAGGTTTAGTTATAGTGAAGTGTGAGAACATAAATGTATTTTAAAATCTGTTATCACTATAATAGTAGATCCAAGTGCAGAGCAGTGGGGTAGAAAAATATTTTCCAAAATGTGTTTTGAAGAGTTGTGTTTAAGAAGAAGGTTGTCTATTTATTCTTATGATTACTAGTGATGCAAGCTAACCAGTCTAAAATCCAAATATGCTAATCCTGGAGTTGATGTGCAAAAACAAACTTGTAAAATACTGCAATATTGTGTACTGTGGCTGGAGTTATACAGTATAATGTGAAATAAGTGCAAGGAAAAACAATTGCTCCTTTATATTACAACAATAATTTTGGCCATAACTTTTCTCCACAATTGAATTTTACTGTAATAGTGATATTTGATCTGACAGCCCTAGACTGAAGCTCCAAAATTTACTTCTGTGACAAACCTCTTATTAAAGCTGAACATTTACACCAAATACACATTTAAAAACTTTATCAATGCATGCATTATATGAACTATGAAGCTTACATATACCGTATATAACATGAACCAGCAGTTATTTTTCTAAAGATCAACATTGTATGCCTCATCTATAAAATTATTCTCCGATTGTTTTACAGCCATATTCTCTAGTATTGGTAATTTAACACATTTGTTGCTACATTTGATGTCTTTTCATTCATGTAAATGATTCATTATTACTGCACAGACTTTACACCTGTTTGAACAGAAAATTATTAACCAGACTTACTGATGGGTGTTTGAACAGTAGCAAACAGGAAAAGATAGAAGTAGACATAATAGAGGTGTAGGAACGAGCCGCTGTGGAAGGGCAAGTAAACAGAAAATAATAACTGAATTAATAAAGCAACACTGAAACTATTATCTGATTTATTAGACTGTAAGGCAAGACTTGAATAGAAACTTGACTCTATTACTAAAATACACACACTATTCTGTTTACACATTTTATAAATCTCTGGGGGAAAAAAAAACAGGAATTTCAGAAAAATGATTATCAACAGCATTATTTTCCTTATAAACTGGATTAACGTAACTCAATACAGCATATCATCTCTTTATATCAAGAACGTTCTCAGCCTCATCCTATGGACTCCAAGCTACTTTAAAAAACTTGGTTGCACATGATTTTTTTCTATGTAGCTCTTACTGTTGAATAACTTTCAGTTCACCATCAATAATTAGTTTGCTTTAAATACACAAATGGTCCCTTTTATTAGGTATACCTGTCTAGCACCAGGGAGGGCCCACTTCTGCCCCCACAAAAACCTAATTTTTTTAAGGCACATATATTCAACAAGGCTCTAGAAACATTCCTTAGGGATTTTAGCCCATGGTTACTCAATAGCTCCACACAGTCACAAATTCATGTTGCAAACCTCTCATTACACCTTTTCCCAAAGGTGCTCCTTTACATTAAAATCTGGGGAATGCAAAGGGTGTTAAAGAAAAAATGAGCTGGTGCAACAAACTTGACATGATGTATATATTAGTGTTTTCTGGCACAATTTCTTGCTCTCATCTTCAAACAGAATATACTGTAGACAATGGCCATATGTCACTGAAATGACATTATTATACGACTCCTAATGTGTTCGATCAAAACACTACCCAATACCACACTACTACCACCAGCTTGTACCTTACACAAAAGGCAGGACAAACCTAAGGCTCCATGCTGTTAATATAAAATTCTGATCCTACACTCTATTTGCAGCAGATTACCCAGGAGGGCATTTACTTCTGATGCTGAAAGCACATCATCTGCATGCATTTATTTATTGTACAAAATAAACATACCATTGAGGATATACTGTGAGCACTAATTGAAGGGGGAAGATTGTGTAAATAGGTTTCAATTCTACCTTATTGAAGTTCATTCTCCAACAGTACATTACTGTCACAGTATGCCAAATGCTACAACAAAAACATTTATATAGCACATTTTCATACAAAAAGTAGCTCAAAGTGCTTTACATAATGAAGAAAAATAAAAGACAAAATACAAAATTAAAATTAAAATGCTAGGCCATTTAACCTAATTCGCACTTTCTAGTTATATCATAACAACATTGTCTAGGTCAGGTTCCGTTACCTATCATACTTCCCATACAATAACATAAATTATTTCCCATCAAGTGAAAGTTGGTTATATCTTATATTTGTCCTTTGTGTTATGAGAAAACTAAACATTGTATTTGCTTATTTAATAATCGGAGGTAAAATTTACTAAATGAAAGCAAACTTTTCAAGAATGTCAATTAGGCTTCTAATGGTTCTTGGACTTCTGGGTCATTGATTCTATAAATATTGTAAATTATAAACACTTAAATTAATTGCAAAAAGTTTTATTCAAAAAACATTATATATAAATAAAATCTTCAAATTAAAACTATGATATTGACTTACAACACAAGAGATGTCGGCTGAGGTTGACCATAAGATGTCGCTGTTGCTCTTCAAATTCTGGAAAGAGCAAAGGAGGTAGTATCCAGTCAAAAGGTTTTTCTGCCAACTGCAGTTCTGAACTAAACACAAAACATACTTCAATTATTAAAGAATTTTTAAGTCTTTTTAAAACAAGTTTTAGACAAAATGTTCATTAAATTTATCTTTCACATAAAGCTCAGCAACTCTTTTGGACAGTTTTATTTACTGTATATTACCTGTTTAAAAAGATATTTTGAAGAGACGAATAAGTGGGTGACAGGCTCCTTCTATAAATGAAATTCTAAGATCAAAGTAAGATGAGAAAAAATTAGTCTGAAATTACCACAGTAATTATCAATGTTTTCTACATTCTTTTAAAATACAGTCAGTAGTTAAATGTTTAATTGGCTTTATAAGCTGCCTTAGATAAAGGTGACTGCAAAATAAATAGTGTAATAATAAAATAAAGACTAATAATAAAATATTTCAAAAAAACTGCATTTCTACAAGGACAGTTCCCTATAATAATATGGGTTTTCTCCAATAGTGCAATTGTAGCAATGTGTTTGACAATTTTAGTTTCTCTGCTGTTTGCAAGTGTGGGCAAATACAGGAGTGTGCCATGCAGTGGCAAAAAATTCACTTTAGACACTGTATAGAAACCACTGAAGATGTACACTAATACAACAATTTAAAAAATACAATTATGTAAATCAATGACAAAAGTATACTATACATCCAATTCTCCCAACTGAAAAGGTAATATCATAGAACAAAAAAAAAAATGAGGTTATTCAAATTGCTAGGAGTAAGTGAATTTAAACAATGAAACACCAACTAAAGACTGGTGAACTATACAAATTTACACTGCTGATATTAATATTCAATAGAACACTGTAGTCAAGTGTTACCTTCAACAAGAATGGCTGTCCAAAATCTATACGGGAACAGCCTAAGCCTCTGTATATGAAAGACAATGCAATTTTCAGAAAACAATACATCCCCTGATTCATCTGATGCTGTGTTGACAAACAGAAACACAAATAGCATTAGGTCAGATGTGGTCTCGTCTAAACCAGTATAAAGGAAGCTAGACATTTAAAACTCAGAAAAGCATTTGGTCATCAAATGTGGCAACAATGTTAAGAATAATTTTATGGGGTTTCACAACTGGACAAGACTAAAATTAAATCCAGGCATTTGTAATGTACACTATGGTGCTGTAAATAAACTAGACTTTATGATACAGTACAGACCAATACATTCAGTAACTTGAGTACATGACTGTTTTTACAATCATAAAAATATACAGTACAATGTGTCCCTTGGACTTGCACAAGAGTTAGCTTAAAAAAAAAAAAAAAGAAAAAAGGAAAACATGTAAAAGCAAATTCATGCAAGTGTCTACAACAGAAGCTTATTATAGTAGTATTTTCAGCAACAGCTCTGTATAAGCAAGTACATTATTTAGATCCTCCTAGTTATTAACTTTATATTAATTCCTTATTAAATTTTCTAGAAAGTAGATTCCAGAAATAATTTTTTGCTGCAATAAAAATATTGCAAGTATTTAGAGAAAAGTGTAAACATTTCAAGTTTTTATAAAATGTATACCCCAAAACTTTCCAAACTAACCAAAACAAAATACAGAGTATTTTTTAAATTTAACTAGTTTTTTTATTTAATGAAGAGAACAGATAAATTTGAGGATGTGTGCATCACGAGAGCTGTCTTTTGGTTACTTTAGCTAGCAAAGCATGCATCACATTAGCTTTAAATTACTGCAGTCCAAGGGTTTACTGTACATTCAGCGTGGCTTCAACTGTAATTCTCACAACATCAAGCACAAACTCAACATTGCAAAGAACATCAAACACCAATAACAGTGCACACACAGCCATTCATTGAAATAAAACTGAGCTGCAAATCATGCTAATATGTCGAGAAAAAACTCAGAAAAGAAAATGACACACAGATTGTGCCTAAATCTGATACTGAACATAAGACTTTAAAGTTACATAGCAGCAGTGCTAACATCTGTGCAGTCATGTTAACAAAAACTTCAGATGAGGAACAAACATTTTTAAATGTTCTTAAAAATGTTTTCATGTAACACACATGTACTTTTCTCACCTTTTTAGATTGTTAATTTGTTCTAGGCAAGCACACTTTTACTTTATTTGACAACATGCTTTTTCATTTTAAGAGAAACTATGTTTTTTTTTTTTATTATTTGGTGTACAGTCTTACCTAGTCTAGAAAATTCAGTGTGATACTCTAAATGAAAAAGAAATGTCAGCTGTATGTGGCTGAAATAAATAAATGTAGCTCCTAGTTTTTCTTTTAGTTTAGGAATCAGTAACCTCTTAACTATTCTTATTTTTCATTTAATATTTGGTCTTAAGACCTCATAAATAAAGCATTGATCACAGGAGTGAACTTGTACTTAATGCCACTAAACACTGCTGTCATTGAAAACTTGGAAAACTAACCAGCAGAAAGCACAGTGCAACAACAATGACGGCTTTCTACTTAAGGTTAAAAAAGAAACAATATTTCTATTACGATGAGAGAAGGTCAAAGTCGAGTAACATTAGTGTAAACACTTCAGAGAACATTGCATAAAAACACATTGCACATTAGTACAGTAAATAATGTAAAGCACTTATCTGTCTCTACAGAAGCATAAATGGTTACTTCACCTGTGAAGCATGTCCCATCCTCCCTTCAATTGTAGAATCATAAGCCACCCCCACAGGTACAAAAGCAACATCAGGTATGGCGGCAGATCTCACAGCCTCCTTAATCGAACACAGCCACAGCATGCTAGCTGGTGAAGGACGTCTGCTGTAGCCATGGATGTTCTCCAAGAATAAAAGTAGGTGTTGCCCCTCAGATAGCATTTCAGACACATACTTAAAAAGATTAGAGGCATAAGGCAAGTCAAACACAGTTAAATTAAAATTACTTTTTCTTCCCCTCTTTTGTTTTTCAAGAATCCGTTAAAATATGTAAAGCACAGAACAAGTGATCACATAATAAGCGATACAATGGTTCATATCAAAGTCAATACCATTCTTAACCCATCTGGAGAGATGTGAATTGAAATCAAATAACCCACTGGGTGGTCACACAGACATTCAAAAGGATCTAGAAGTTTAAGAGAGACCAATTTTGCTTCCTTAAGGACAACATTAATAAATTATTCCCAACTTCTAAGAAGGCTCTAAATCATTTTTGTTATAAAGATATTTATATTAAAAACAGGACACCCTTTTGCCACTGTGTTATAATGGGTGGACAGAGTTTTCTAAATGAATAAGATGAAACAATGAGGCAAAAATGTAGTGTACAATATCATAACAGATTTTTCAATGCTTATCATCATCCAATCAAGTATTACCCAAGGTCACAAGTGAACAACATGAAGGACCTGAAAAAAAAATTATCCCAGAATCTGCTTAAAAATAAGACACTTAACAGAAATCAGGATGGCTTTATGAAGACTGTCCATATCAGAGTCTGGTTCTGATGGTAGACCTGGATCAATAATCACACCAAGCTTGTGCAACAAGGATCTGAAATTACAAAAACAGAGTTGGAAATACAGCTGTAAAGGAAAGAGGTTCCTTTCTAATGTTTTGTTTTTAAACATTGAAAAGACGAATCATTATACATTGCCATCTCACTACTGTGCTATTTTCAAGTGTTTTTTGCCCTAGGAAAGAAGATAGTTTTTCTTGCTATTATAAAAGAATTTCTGCAATTGTTAATTATTAAAAAATAAAATAAATTAGAAATAATCTATAGTTACAACGATCCAAGTTATTTATTAGACTCATAGTTGAACAATATTTTAAATTCAATAAAATAAACATGCTATATACCAATGTGGTCATTAATTATAGCATACTATTTTACATTTACTTTTACATCCACTAAGAAATAATTGTTAAAAATGTGTATTAAATTTTAGATTTCTCTTAAAATAATTAAAATTAAAATTTGTAAAAAGAAAAAACTGAACAGATGAACTTTAAAATGTCTAATTTGTTAAAAGATAAAGGACTGGTAAAATGCAACATACTATATATCACTTTAACTGAATTTTCTCCATCATTCTTTATTTTATAATTTGTTTCTTTAATCGAAAATTGTCATTTCTTAATCTATATATATATATATATATATATATATATATATATATATATATATATATATATATAAAATCCCTGTGTGCGTCCAGGTGTCCTTGTGTGGGTGTCTTCTGGTGAAGTGCGCATGCGCAGGGCACAGTGAGATGCGCGATATTACTGTCAGAGAAAGTTAGAGGCGTTTTACGGAAATACAAACCGGTATTCTTCAATAAGGGCACGCAAAGGCGTCCTTCAATAAGGGCACGCACAAAAAGGCAAGCCTCAAAAGGGCAACCTCAATTGGGCGCAGCGAATAAAAGCACGCGTAAATAAAGATCTGCACCTTTGTTGCTCTTCACATATTCCTCTGCCATTTGAACTAAATTATCTACGAACGCCTTTATTCGCCGCGCTCAATTGAGGTCGCCTATGGGAGGGGCCAAGGAGGTCGTGTGCAGTGTGAGTTGGGTGGTGGCCGAAGGCGGGGACCTTGGCAGTCCGATCCTCGGCTACAGAAGCTGGCTCTTGGGACGTACAATGTCACCTCTCTGAAGGGGAAGGAGCCTGAGCTTCTGTGTGAGGTTGAGAGGTTCTGGCTAGATATAGTCGGGCTCACCTCGACGTACAGCTTGGACTCTGGAACCAATCTCCTTGAGAGGGGCTGGACTCTCTACCACTCTGGAGTTGCCCCTGGTGAGAGGCGCCGAGCAGGTGTGGGCATACTTATTGCCCCCCAACTTGGAGCCTGTACATTGGGGTTTACCCCGGTAGACGAGAGGGTAGCCTCCCTCCGCCTTCGGGTGGGGGGACGGATCCTAACTGTTGTTTGTGCGTATGCACCAAACAGCAGTTTGGAGTACCCACCCTTTTTGGAGTCCCTGGAGGCGGTGCTAGAGGGCATACCTTCTGGGGACTCCCTCGTACTGCTGGGAGACTTCAATGCTCACTTGGGCAATGACAGTGAGACCTGGAAGGGCGTGATTGGGAGGAATGGCCCCCCCGATCTGAACCCGAGTGGTGTTGTTATTGGACTTCTGTGCTCGTCACGGATTGTCCATAACGAACACCATGTTCAAGCATAGGGGTGTTCATATGTGCACTTGGCACCAGGACACCCTAGGCCTCAGTTCGATGATCGACTTTGTGGTCGTGTCGTCGGACTTGCGGCCACATGTCTTGGACACGCGGGTGAAGAGAGGGGCGGAGCTGTCAACTGATCACCACCTGGTGGTGAGTTGGCTTCGATGGTGGGGGAGGATGCCGGTCAGGCCTGGTAGGCCCAAACGTGTTGTGAGGGTCTGCTGGGAACGTCTGGCAGAGCCCCCTGTCAGAAGTAGCTTCAACTCCCACCTCCGGCAGAACTTCGACCACGTCCCGAGGGAGGTGGGGGACATTGAGTCCGAATGGGCCATGTTCCGTGCCTCTATTGTTGAGGCGGCTGACCGGAGCTGTGGCCGTAAGGTGGTCGGTGCCTGTCATGGCGGCAATCCCCGAACCCGTTGGTGGACACCGGCGGTGAGGGATGCTGTCAAGCTGAAGGAGGAGTCCTACCGGTTCCTTTTGTCCTGTGGGACTCTGGAGGCAGCTAATAGGTACCGGCAGGCCAAGCAGAATGCAGCTTCGGTGGTTGCTGAGGCAAAAACTTGGGCGTGGGAGGAGTTTGGGGAGGCCATGGAGAATGACTTTCGGACGGCTTCGAAGAGATTCTGGTCCACCGTCCGGCATCTCAGGAGGGGGAAGCAGTGCAGTGTCAACACTGTATATGGTGGGGATGGTGCGCTGCTGACCTCGACTCGGGACGTTGTGGGTCGGTGGGGGGAGTACTTCGAAGTCCTCCTCAATCCCACTAACATGCCTTCCAATGAGGAAGCAGAGCCTGGGGACTCGGAGGTGGGCTCCCCCATCTCTGGGACTGAGGTCACTGAGGTGGTCAAAAAACTCCTTGGTGGCAGGGCCCCGGGGGTGGATGAGATACGCCCGGAGTTCCTCAAGGCTCTGGATGTTGCAGAGACGTGTCAACCAAGACAGCCCTACAACATCGCATGGACATCAGGGACAGTGCCTCCGGACTGGCAGACCGGGATGGTGGTCCCCCTCTTTAAGAAGGGGGACCGGAGGGTGTGTTCCAACTACAGAGGGATCACACTCCTTAGCCTTCCTGGAAAAGTCTATTCGGGGGTTCTGGAGAGGAGGATCAGTCGGATAGTTGAACCTCGGATTCAGGAGGAACAGTGTGGTTTTCGTCCTGGTCGCGGAACAGTGGACCAGCTCTACACCCTTAGCAGAGTCCTGGAGGGTGCATGGGAGTTCGCCCAACCAGTCTACATGTGTTTTGTGGACTTGGAAAAGGCGTTCGACCGTGTTCCTCGGGGAATCCTGTGGGGGGTGCTCCGGGAGTATGGAGTACCGGACCCCCTGATAAGGGCTGTTCGGTCCCTGTACAACCGGTGTCAGAGCTTGGTCCACATTGCCAGCAGTAAGTCGAACCCGTTTCCAGTGAGAGTTGGACTCCTTCAGGGCTGCCCTTTGTCACCGATTCTGTTCATAACTTTTATGTACAGAATTTCTAGGCGCAGCCAGGGTGTTGAGGGGGTCCGGTTTGGTGGACTCAGGATTGGGTCACTGCTTTTTGCAGATGATGTTGTCCTGTTTGCTTCATCAGGCCGTGATCTTCAGCTCTCTCTGGATCAGTTCGCAGCTGAGTGTGAAGCAGCTGGGATGGGAATCAGCACCTCCAAATCCGAGACCATGGTCCTCAGCCGGAGAAGGGTGGAGTGCCCTCTCAAGGTTGATAGCGAGATCCTGCCTCAAGTGGAGGAGTTCAAGTATCTCGGGGTCTTGTTCACGAGTGAGGGAAGAATGGAGCTTGAGATCGACAGGCGGATCGGTGTGGCGTCCGCAGTGATGCGGGCTCTGCATCGGTCTGTCGTGGTGAAAAAGGAGCTGAGCCGTAAGGCAAAGCTCTCAATTTACCGGTCGATCTATGTTCCTACCCTCACCTATGGTCATGAGCTATGGGTAGTGACAGAAAGAACGAGATCGCGAATACAAGCGGCTGAAATGAGTTTCCGCCGCAGGGTGTCTGGGCTCTCCCTTAAAGATAGGGTGAGAAACTCAGTCATCCGGGAGGGGCTCAGAGTAGAGCCGCTGTTCCTCTGCATCGAGAGGAGTCAGATGAGGTGGCTCGGGCATCTGATCAGGATGCCTCCTGGACGCCTCCCTGGTGAGGTGTTCCGGGCACGTCCAACCGGGAGGAGGCCCCGGGAAGACCCAGGACACGCTGGAGGGACTATGTCTCCCGGCTGGCCTGGGAACGCCTCGGGATTCTCCCGGAAGAGCTAGAAGAAGTGGCCGGGGAGAGGGAAGTCTGGGCATCTCTGCTAAAGCTGCTGCCCCCGCGACCCGACCTCAGATAATCGGAAGAGAATGGATGGATGGATGGATAATTTATTCTTTTTTTTTAACAATTTACATTCTTTTGTAACTGGGAATGGGCAAAGCTTAAATGCCAAAAGGACATTATTTTGAATGTGTAAAAAAAAAATAAAAAAAATAATAATAATAATAATAAACTGAAGAATGCAGTAGAATAAATGTTTCAGTTAGAGTGTGTGTTGAGAGTAAAAGAACAGTAGGAATAAGAGTTGTAGATGAACTACTTATACATGAAGGCAGTTGTTTCTCCCAACATTTGCTTCATTATGTTAATTACACTATTCAGTAGGAACTTCACAGGATACTCCCAGATTGAAACAACATGGAGGTTAAATATTCCATGTGAAATAATTTGAGCTTCCAGCCAATACCTATGTTCTCTAAATCCACGCAGAAGAATATTACAGTGGACACAACAGCATAACTAAATATGACAGCAGCAAAGGACACTGCTTGCTGACAATGGTCAGTATATATTTAAAATGGAGAAAGTGTGGCAAGATTAAGACAGCTTTGCAGAACAAAACAAGGTAGAAAATAATAGCTAAAAAGGAAGTAATAAACAAAACATATAGTCAGCAACAAATCAATCTTTCCTACAGGACCTGGAGAAAATCTACACATGCACTCACAGTAGAAGACACCATGTGCACAAGGTTGAGAGCATAAAAATAAATTGATAAAAAAAAATAAAAAGGCCAAAGAATCGATAGTGAAAAGCACAGAAAAGTTCACACTACCAACAGTAGCTAAAATGAAAAAAATATCTGAATAAATTATAACAAGTGTGATTTCTAAATAAGTCACTTTGGATAAATGTACAGTATATGTTAAGTAAATAAGCAAGTTTTTTTATATTAATTGAAAAGGTATATGTTAGGTTATGCTTTCTGCTGTTTCTCCAATTCAGAAGCATTGTGCTGTCAAACAAAAAAAATCATAATTCCGCAACAATATACAGTGCAAGCCAGAGAAATGTTGTGCTGTGAAAGCTGTTTGCAGTATTCCATGTGCAGGCTACCACATTACAAGCTTGGCTAGCAAAAATTATCAGAAGGTACCATTAGTGATGTATCATTTGCTCTTGATAAGGTTGCTTCATTTACTTTATTTACTGTCCATGTTTAAATCAACTTAATAGGGAGTGTTACAGCTACATTTTGCCATGTTAAGTTCTGACTAAACTTAGTTTATTTTTAGTAAACTTTTAACTAATCTTTGTGTTTTTATACTTCCTCAAAATACTTTGCTTGCTATCACAGGAAAAAAATGTTTTAGAAACCACATAATGTGAAACACTTAAAGTTAGCATCTACAATGATCTAAATTTTGTATATGTTTACACAGAAGTTTCTAACTAAACTACTATATTCTGTTTTCTTTGCAAACATCTCCTTTAATCCGACTTGTACTGGTACTACATGTACTCAAAAGAATATTGGTCTACATCCCTGTTCAGTGTTATGCACAGCAATTGTTTTCCTTAGCAAATAAGTATTTTTTATATAAGTAAGGAACTCTTGTTCGCTCTTTGCTTTAATCAGTTAAGACCCAATTGTGCCCTGTATTGTGGTCAAGGTTGGTTGCTTTTTTATTTGTACTCAATGTCAGGAATGAACTCCTGTTCTGTATAACATAAAAGTGATTAATGCAAGATAACAGAACAGACGGAATAATGAAAGCATACTGGGCCATGCAAATTACCAAAGCATGAAATCATTACAAATGACAGATTATATATTACTCAGTATGTACTTTGCAGCAACAGTGCAGCTGCTTACGTTTTACTATAAATTGCTTCACTCCATACTCACTTGCTACTCACATTACACATCTCTTTTTCAGCAATCAAACATCTACCACTCAAACATCTCGCGTGAAGTGCTCACAGACAACCATGTCCAGCGCTTTCAACACAGTTACAGAATTTTCTCAGCTCTATGACTGGATTATCGACACTCTTCACATTCATTCCTGGCTCACTTTCATGATGTCCATAGATTCTCATTGAATGGTGGCACTGCTTTATTTGCAGATCACACTGTAAATCATTAAATGTTTAAAGATAATTTTTATACTTCAATTTCTATGAGGCTTGAAATTGTATTAGGGCAGTCCGTTTACTTCACCAGCTTAAATTAAGCTTATATATTTAGGTTCAGAGGGCTATCTTGGTACAATACAATTGAATTGTCACAATCACTGTAACCAAGGCTAGAGGTATAAACGGAGTACAATAACAAAGAAATCTTTTTTGCATTAAAGTTGACTTTTTTTAATTAATGTACACAGTGGTAATAGGAGTGAAGGGATTTGAAACGGGGAATGTTTCTATATCTCGTGTTTTGTTAATAAAAATCAACTTAAAAAGAAAAAAATGAAATGTGAAAATTAAAAAAAAAAAAAAAAAAAAAAAGTTGTAGACTTGTCTACTACTTGCACCTGTCAAAAGAGCTCAGTTTCTACGTGTTTTCTGAAGTGGCTCTCCTCATAAGCACATTTTTACAGATAAATTACTGAACCACCACTCTCACTTTCTGAAAATACCAGTGTTGTTTTAAATCAAACCTCTTCACATTTGGCCCCTAAAATGCTTGTTCTTTTCTCATGTTCACATTGCGTCAAGTGTAGGCGATGTAAACACAGCTCAAACAATCTCTTGATCAGGTTAAGACTGTTCAATTGTATATGCATTCATATGTGAAGGTGTGAGAATGGGAAAGCTTCAGGTTGACTCTACTCAGTTCTGAGTGCAAGTAATGCCTTTGAAAATGGGAAGAGGGTGGACTTTAGGGAAGGGGCCAGTGAGAAAACCACAGGAAACTAGAAAGCAATGTTAAAGTCAATGTACAACAGCAGCACAAGAATACCCTATGTGCCCTCCCACAGTCCAAAGACATGCAGGTTTGGTGGAATGGAAATGCTAAATTGGCCTTGATATACATGGGTGTGTGTGTGCGCGTGTATTATCAGCCTATGATGAGCTGGAGCCCTGTTAACACTAGAATCCCTGAAGCCTACGGAAAAAGTCATAATGCCAGTCCACCTTAAATTCCTTCCCACCTCTTCATCAGTGTCTGTTTTGCAAATGTGTCAATCAGTACCTACAGCAGGCAGCCAGCTCACTCGTCTTCCACTGACACACAGGAAATTCTCCCAGCTCAAGTCTGTTTATCTGAATGTCAGGTGTCTGGAATTGTAGAGGATAAATAATATATCGTTATATGGAATGTATACATTTCAGGTGTGTTCCATGTTTAAAATGACAGGAAATGTGAGGCAAGAAATGTTGAACACATAACTAAAACAAACTTTTTTCATATTATAGTAATTGACAAAATGCTAATCTTTATATATAATACACTAATGTGGCTGTTCGTTTGTCTGTCTAGGATTTTAAATCACTTGTAGCTCGCAAACCGTTTGAACTATTGACCTGAAGTCTGGTACATATATACTACATGACGTCTACTATCCTCTTTCGGGGTGATGATTGACCTCCAAGGTTATTCCTCTTTTTATTATTTTTATTTTATTGTAGAATCAACTCTCGGCAGCGGTCAGCAGAGCGGCCGTGCAGCGTATGCTTATGGGTGCCGTTCTCATCCCTACCACCTTCACTTCCCCTACCTCTTCATATCTTAAATATTCTTAAGGCAGATTGAAGACTTAAATGCCAGCTTAAGTGAAAAATCAAAGAGAATGTACTAAGTAATTGCAACACAAACACTGACTTAATCAGTTTTAATGCAAAAAGATGCAGATGAAAGAAGAGGAAGCGCATCAACCTCTGAGCAAAGGAATGCTCAAGTCAAGTGTATTCACTGCACGTAATCGTGCAGTGCACCGTTACTGGTGTTAAATGTATAATATGTGAAGACTGAAGTCCAAATATCAAATACTTTCACAAAAGGTATAAAAAAAACAAATGCACTTTAATTCAAGAATATAACTGAGGAAAGAGAAATTATTCAATTTGCATGTTGCCATCAATGTGTAAAAACCAAAGCCCAAATATCAATCGACACAATCTAAACATGTCCACTTGGCTAGTGTAGAGGTAAGAACTGCTGCCTAATAATCAAGGGGTTGCGGGTTCAAGCCCTGGTCCTCCCCGCATTCACAGTTTTGAGTAGTGAGCTGCTGCTATTACTACTATTATATAATACAAATATATACATTTGATTTGAGTCTGTAACAGTCGTGATATTTTCTGTTCAAGTCCTTCTCTGTTAATCCCCTTTATCTCATCAGCATTTCGAAATTGAACTGCCAGTGGCTCAATGGCGATTGCAAATAGCAGTGGTGACAGGAGGCACCCTGGTCTAGTACCACATTCTAGTTTGAAATAGTCTGAAATAATGTTAATGCAAACTGAAGCTTATGGACTAGTAAACAATAGTTTGATCCATGCACATATGTTTGGACAAAACCCAAATTTCTCCAATGTAGTGAAAAGGTAGTCCCATTCAACCATATCAAATGTTTTTTCTGCATCCAACGATATCATCATCTTTGGGGTGTTAGACTTTGTGGGTGAATACATTACATTAAACAGGTATTGAAGATTAGAAGCTGTCTGCCTTTAATAAATGCCATTTTATTTTATTTCTCCATCTTGCCTGTACTCCGCATTATGGTGCATGCTACTGAAAATGTTGACAGACTTCTTTTTGGGCACATACCCTGTAAGCATGACACTGTCAGATCTAAACACTAGCGTGGTGAATTGCTCACATACTAAAGTGACTATAGCTGTAAGTGGAAGTCCCATTTTACCCTATGGTGCCAAGCAAAGTTGTGCTGCAGTGTAGCAGTCTATTAGCCAGCGAAAGCGCTGTGAAGAAGCTGTCTATTGTTACAGTCCTACCCTTGTCCAGTCTGATAACGGTCACAGGACATCATATCTGATTGCCGGTACAACAAATAGTTCTGAGCAAAATCAAGCACAGTACAAACAGTGGTCATCACTGCTCTTGTGAAAAGAATGGAGATGGCAACATTTACGCTAACTTTTACAAGAAGTCAATATTTACAGTCGAGTGTTACAGACTCAAATCAAATGTATGTTTTTATTTTATAATAATAATAGCAGCTCGCTACTCAAAAAACGTAGCGCCGAGACTAAAACCAACAACATTTTGGTTATAAGGCAACAGTCCTTACCTCTGCACCATCCAAGAATACGAATTAGCTCTCCATAGATTGACATTTGAGCTTGGGTTTGTAACTCATTAGCAACATGTAAATTGAATGATTTTTTTTTTGCTTTTGTTATACTTTTGAATAAAAGTGCACGTGTTTATTTGTAATTTAGACTAAAGTCTTCACACATTATACACTTAATGCCATTATTAGTTTAACATGGAAAAAGTTTCTGCTTTAGGTTAGTGTTCATCCTGCACTTACCCAGATCTTTGTAGACACAGAACACGCATGAAATGCTTAATTTCCAAATAACGATATACATCTCCAGGCACCTCACACACAGATAGGGAGCCTTGGCTTGAGTGCCATCAAGGGGTAGGGTGGGGGTGGGTGGGGCAGGACAGCAGGCTGCTTGTGCTGAACAACACATTTACAAAATAAAAGACACTGATGGAGAGGTGCAAAGGAATTTAAGGTGGGCTGAGATTATGAGTTTTTTCATAGGCTTCAGGGATTCTGGTGTTAAGAAAACCTTCACAGTTTCCCAATTTGCTTGGATATAAACACTGTACAGCTCTCTTCTGATAATAAAATCATATTAGAATCGAAGGTCTACCTGAGAATCGTGAAAGTCCAAACCCAGCGAAATTCGTAGCTGAACTATTCTCAAAAACAATTGGAGAGGATTTTAAATCAGACACCGAGATAGCAGCAGCTTATCACATACAGGGATCAAATACCTCTAAACATAGGACTCTTGTTGTGCGCTTCGAGAGATTACAATCTAAGTTTAATGTAATGTCACTTCTCAGACAGAAACATGAGATTATATTTGAAAATAACCACATTTGTATTTTCCCCAATTTCTCACCCTCAACAGCTGCTAAAAGTGCTGCTTTTTACAACAATAAACGGCGGTTACGGAAAGCCAATATCAAATAGAGCCTCTTGTATCCTGCCAAAATGAAAGTGGATATTCAAGACAAGCATTACATCTTCACCACTATGGAGGAAGCAGAAAAAGAGTTAAGAAAGCTGATCCCGACAATTTTTTGAACTACAATCATGAGTCGCATCCTGTCATGGCAAGAAGATATTACCAGCTGTCTGATTCACTTGCAATGATACTGGTACCATAATTATACGTTCTTTTCTCTTCTCGACCACTTTCTGTTTATGTTTTAATTACAATTATACGCGCATATGTGTATGTGTGGAAGAAATTAAATCTAACTTTTTTCTTTTTTTTTTTTTTTTTTTTTTTTAACTATTCTAAAAGGAGACTGTTTAACATCATACCCTTGGTTTATTATTATTGCATTAGGGTTTACAATGCTTTTCCAGGGCCACTTTTTAACACAATTCCCTGGGTTTACTATCTTAATATTTCAAGACTGTTGAAGATTACATTTTATGCTTATAGTATTTAGACTTTATCGGCAATAAATCTCAATTTTTAATCCTTAAACGCTGCTGCTGGGTGTCGTCTTTTTTTTTTTTTGGACGTGCTCTGTCTCTAGCTATATCAGAGGACTGGGATTTTGTGAAGTGGGGGTCCAGCCTCATGTGGGGAGGCAAAATGGTGGGGAAGAGAGCAAGCTATATCTAATCTATCCTTTTAATCCTTATAATTACCAATGTAACAATAGGCTGCATGGCAACAACTGCTGGGAAAATTGGAAATTAAGGTCAAATCAGTCTCACTTCCAGTTAAGACTACAAAATGACAACAAAAATTCAGAATCAATGTCTCCATGATGGGACAGTTAACTTTGTGAGCTGGAACGTTAAAGGACTGAATCACGAATTAAAAAGAGAAAGAAAGTATTCTCTCACCTAACAGGTGTAAACACTAAAATAGTATTTTTACAGGAGACCCATTTATTAAGCAAGGAACAGTTTCGGCTACAAAAAGACTGGACTCAGAAAATGTTCCATTCCACCTTTACAAAGAAAACTAGAGGGGTGTGAATTCTTATAAATAGAACAGTCTCATTTGTGGTATCAGATGTAGTATCTGATCCTGAAGGGAGATACGTGATAGTCATGGGCAATTTATTTAACTGTAAAGTGATTTTGATAAATGTTTATGCACCAAATGTGGATGATAGGGAATTCATGCAAAATGTGTTTACATCCATTCCCAATGTGAACACTCATAAAATTATAATGGCTGGGGGCTTCAATTGTGTTTTAAATCCAGACTTAGACAGATGTCATCTCCTCTGCGACAGGAGACCTAACACTGAAAAGACAATTACACAGTTTGTAACTGACCACAACTTATCAGACCCCTGGAGGTTTCTAAACCCAAACTCAAGAACATATTCCTTCTACTCACCAGCGCATCATTGCTACTCAAGAATTGATTATTTCTTTATAGATAGCAATTTTTTGAGTACGATTAAATCTAAACTACGACGCTATTGTTATTTCCGACCATGCCCTTCTGGTCTTGGAGCTAAAATCATTATGCCCCACATGCTCATCTCGCAGATGGCGTCTTCGCCCACTTTTATTAGCAGACGAGAACTGTACAGAATTTCTATCACAACAAATCAGTTTTTTCTAGAGACAAATACATCCTCAGAGGTCTCTGCAGGAATACTCTGGGAAACCCCGTAGGCCTTCTTAAGAGGACAGATTATTTCATCTCTTTCCTACAGAAATAAATTAGAAACCAATAAGGTATCAGAGTTAACCAGCGAAATTGCTAGAATAGTTCAAGAACATGCCAGATGTCCAAGTGAGGCTCTTCATAGGAAAATGCAGGCTCTGCATTCAGAGCTCAACCTCTTAATAACTAAAAAAACTGAACAACTAATTTTTAAATCAAGACATCATTACAATGAGCATGGAGAGAAAGCTAATAAGCTATTAGCTCAACAAATCCACAAGCAAGAAGTTCACAATGCAATCCCAGCAATCACCAACACAAAACGGACACAAAAACCATTGACCATAAAAATTTAATGCACACATTTAGAGATTATTATAAATCCTTATACAGGCAGTCCCCGGGTTACATACGAGACAGGGACTGTAGGTTTGTACTTAAGTTGAATTTGTATGTAAGTCGGAACAGGTACATTATTTTAACAAACGCTATTGTTGACCGACTGGAGTTTCACATCTTTCTTACCTTTTTATTATTTCAAATGTATTTTCAATGGTGATGGTTTTTCTCTTCTTTACTACTAGGGGGCTCCGCCCCCTGCTCGCTTCGCTCGCCAACCCCTGGCGTTGGGACATGAGAAAGAGTCAGATGTATGAATTAGATATAGAATAGTGTGCAGCTTTGGATGATGCCCATAGAAATAACAAATAGAGTGTTTGTCATATATTAATGTTTTATTGGAATATTTCTTTGTATACAACATTAGCAGTAAAGATGGTGTCTTGTCCTTGAATGAGTCTTCCTTGGCATGGATTATTTATAATTTTAACTTTAACGTCAGATGAACGGCGAACACGTGAGAAGGCAACATAAAGTTGTCCATGTCCAAAAACGGGTTCAGAGAGGTAGATGCCAACCTTGTCCATGGTTTGTCCTTGTGATTTGTTGATGGTCATGGCAAATGCAGGTTTAATGGGGAACTGTCGGCGTTTCAATGTAAAAGGTAATTCTAGCTCAGAACTTGTAAGGTCAATTCTAGGAATGAGAACAGTATTGTTAGCATGTGATCCTGTAAGAACTGTCGCTTGAATAACATTGCGTGTCATGGTGTTGACGACTAACCGTGTGCCATTGCATAAACCCTGTTTTGTGTTAAGGTTTCTTAATAGCATGATTATTGTTCCGTTTTTAAGGGCAAGGTCGTGTTGTGGTAATCCGGCAGGGTTAATAGTGTTCAAATATTCTAAGGGTAAATTTATATGTTCATTGTCGTCATCAGAGTCAACTTTGTCTGAGCTTAGAAAGATCTGTGTCTCTCCAGGAAGTAATGAAATGACTTGGTTTTTTTTGGACATAATATAGTGCGTTGTGTTAACAGGGGTATTTGGTCTAATGTGATTGCTGTTCCAAATATCTCTTTTACTAAGTCGTCTGAGATAAAGGATTGTGGAATGGAAATAATATCTGGGTGAAGTCCATCTGTATTTGTGAGTGTACCATTTCCCAGTTGTGGGGGGTGGTGAGGATTGTTGTTGCGCGAGCGTCTTCTTTCTTTTTGTGTTCCTGTGTCTTGTTTGAATCCCCCTCTTTGTGTGTGTCCCGTCCGTTGCTTGTAGGGTCTGTGGGGTGGTCTTCGCTCGCCAACCCCTGGTGTTGGGAATGACAAAGAGCGTGATGTATGAATGAGATATAGAATAGTGTGACGGTGTAGATGATGCAAATAGAAATCAAACAATAAAGTGTGTGGCACAGTGTAAAGGTTTATTTGAAAATTTCTTTGTACACGCCGTTTAAGTGTAAAAGGTAATTCCAGCTCAGAACTTGTAAGGTCATTTAAGATGGTTATTGTTGTGATCAGAGTCAAGTTTGTCAGAGCTTAGAAAGAGTTGTGTCTCTCCAGGAAGTAATGGAATGACTTGGGTATTTATGTTTTCCACATTAATATTTTTTGGACAAAATATAGTGCGTTGTGTTAAAAGGGGCATTTGGTCTAATGAGATTGCTGTTCCAAATGTCTCTGTAACTAAGTCGTCGCAGATAAAGGCTTGAGGAATTGTAATAATATGTGGCTGAAGTCCATCTGTATTGGTGAGTGTACCATCTCTCAGTTGTAATAAGCAATTGTTATGATCTGGTTCTGGACATCGTATCTTTTTTACTAACTGTATCTTTTGAAAGTAATGCCAATTGTCTGCGTATTTTAAGGTGCACTGAACAATAGCTGAGTGCATGGCATCTGGAAGAATAGCTAATCACTGTCTAAAATCTCCTCCTCATAAAAGTACCTTTCCTCCAAATCGAATATTATTATTCATAAACGTTTGTAGAAGTTTGTGAATGGTGTTGAGTAAGTGACTTCATGCCATTGAACATTCATCAATAAACAACATTTTTTCAAGACGGATGTCACGTGCAGTGCCACCGTTAATGTTCATAGTGGATACCGATTTGTAGGATCTAATGTAGTTGATAAAGATTTAACTTTCAGGTACATCGTCAGTTATAAGCTTCTGTAGATATTCAGTATATGAATGTAAAGAAGGCAGTCTAATTTGACCCTTTTGACAACAACGTGTAAATGTATAACTTGTATTGCCAGTTGTTTCTTCAGGGAAGTGAACTGAATGACAATGACTGCAAATGACATTCATTAATCCGAATGAATTTTCCTGGTGTATGTTTTCCTTGTGCCGTTTGAGAGGCGCGTTGTTGCATGTGTAGTATTTGGGACGTGTTGTTTTGGAGCTGTAATCGATTTGCCTGTGCTGTGTGAGAAGCCCGTTGTAGCCTTCGCTGCCATTAACGTATGTCTGAGACGGGAGGTGTTTCGTTTTGAATCCGTGCCTGTTGCGATGCAACACTTTGATTGATAGATTGCGTAATGTGGATCTAGGATGTAGATTTGTGCATATTTGCGTTGTTGATTTGTTTCAGGGTGCACTGTTCCAATGCGATGCAGTATTTGTGCACATATGCGAAAGCAGTATGGTCCATTGCCTTTTGGTGGCCTGATATTTACTCCGGTATATGCAAAAGCAAATGAACTATTGTAGGATCTAATGCAGTTCATAAAGTTTTTACTTTTAGGTACATCGTTAGTTAGAAGCTTTAGTTGAGCTTTGCGTTTTTGGAGTCGAGACATTTTTTCTTATGGATGTGAGGGGGGGATCGTTGTTGCGCGAGCGTTTTGTTTCTTTTTGTGTTCCTGTGTCTTGTTTGAATCCCCCTCTTTGTGTGTGTCCCGTCCCTTGCTTGTAGGGTCTGTAGGGTGGTTTTGTGTTCTTTTTTTTGGTCTTCCATGGGCTTGTTGAATCCCCCTCTTGGTGTGTGTCCCGTCCCGTGCCTGTAGGGTGGTGGGGGGGGGGGGGGGGGGGGGGGGGGGGTATGGTCGTGCCTTGCTATTGTGCGCTCGTCTGTTCTTTTTTTTTTGGTGTGTTTAGTTTCGTGTGCAATGTGTTTCGTGTTTTCCCCTCGTTTGAGTACTCTTTCCCCTCGTTTGAGTACTCTTTTATGTGCCTTTTCCTTATTTTGGTGCTTGTTGAGCCTCATTTTTGTGACTCCTTTCTGTATGTGCTCACTCCTGTTTTCTGTGCTCTTGTCGGACTCTTTTTGCGCCTGCGTCTCTCGCGGCCCCTCATCCGCCTCTCTCCCCCTCTTTGTGTGTCCCGTCCCTTGCTTGTAGGGTCTGTAGGGTGGTTTTGTGTTCTTTTTTTTGGTCTTCCATGGGCTTGTTGAATCCCCCTCTTGGTGTGTGTCCCGTCCCGTGCCTGTAGGGTGGCGGGGGTATGGTCGTGCCTTGCTATTGTGCGCTCGTCTGTTCTTTTTTTTTTGTTGTGTTTAGTTTCGTGTGCAATGTGTTTCGTGCTTTCCCCTCGTTTGAGTACTCTGTAATGTTTTTTTTCCTTATTTTGGTGCTTGTTGAGCCTCATTTTTGTGACTCCTTTCTGTATGTGCTCACTCCTGTTTTCTGTGCTCTCGTCGGACTCTTTTTGCGCCTGCGTCTCTCGCGGACCCTCATCCGCCTCTCTCGCCCTCTTTTGTCCGCCTTTCTCGGGTCCTCAGCCGACTCTCGCGGACTGTTTGTTGCGCCGGCGCAGTACGTCTTTTTGCAGCTACGGCCCATGGCCGGATGTGCCTGCGTCCATCATCCGGTTTAGCATTCTCGGTTAGTAATATGGATATCACCAACACTTGCAACAGATTTGTGTTTCAGAGACACTGTTGAAGAGTGAAGACAAAAGGTTAAGATGAGCTCTTCTGCACATCACTGTACAGCTATCACAGCAGGAAGGCACCAGTCGTCAACACGTCTGATGTATAGGGTGGTCCAGATCTAATTATGCAATTTTCATTACGCTATAACTTATTCAGTTTATTACATAGAAATCACCCGAAAAGTCCCGGACCATCGAGAAGTGTGCAAACTGATGACATGAAGAATCATCTTCGCGCTGAACTGGAATCGTCCCTGCATAAATTAAAGTCATCCAGACAATCTGGATCTGCATTAATTAGATCTGGACCACCCTGTACTGACAAGAGACAACTTCCTGCTATGTGCGTAACAGTACAAGCAGGCTTGCTATTGAGAATGAATGGAAGCAGCGAGGGGCGGTTCATCACCAGCCCACAGTCACCTACACTACAGTATGCTGCCTGCAGCGCACGCAACACCACCGCCCCCATTCAACACGTAGCCATCCGAGGCACACTGCAATGCTACACCCCGCTGCCCCGTTCAGCCACAACTGGATCACCACTTGCAGCATTACCATCCGCGTACCTAGAACGAACGGGGCAGCCATGTGTGGTGGGTAGGCAGTGAAACCGCTTGCCGCCGGGAGCCACCAGAGGGACACTACACTGCGCGAGCAGCGAAATCGCCCCCCTCCAGCCACCGCTTGAGGCATCCACAGGCCGCAGATGACGGAGCGGCAGTTACGGAGGCGCATGCGTCGCAGCTGCGGCCCTGGTTGTATGTCATAGGGCGAATATCCGTAACCTGGGGACTACCTGTATTCTACTGAGTTTAAAGACGACATCACAAAATCGAACGTATTTCTGGATACATTACAGATACCACAAATAGATACTCTTAGTGCAAAGTAATTGGATAAACCTTTGGCACTATCAGAATTACTAGATGCTATAAAGTCACTTAAGAGTGGGAAAGCAGCAGGTCTTCATGGATACCCAGTCGAATTTTATAAGAAATTCTCCACTCAGCTAGCTCCCCTTTTATTAGCAACATTCACAGAAACTAGAGACAATCAAATTCTACCTCAATCTTTTTGCCAAGCATTAATCACTGTCTTTCCTAAACAAAATAAGGACTTATTACAATGTGCATCATACAGACCAATTTCACTTCTGAATAATGATGTTATGATACTCTCTAAATTCATAGCTAGAAGGATGGAGAAAGTGCTGCCTTCGGTAATATCACAAGATCAAACTGGATTTATTAAAGGCCGACACTTAGCTTCTAATCTTCGGCTCCTGTTTAATGTAATATATTCACCCGCAAAGTCAAACACCCAAGAGATATTATTACCGTTGGATGCAGAAAAAGCATTTGATATGATTGAATGGAACTACCTCTTCACTAAATTAGAGAAATTTGGGTTTGGCCCCAACATTTGTGCATGGATCAAACTACTGCATACCAATCCAGAAGCTTCAGTTTGTATTAACAACATTAATTCAGACTACTTTAAACTAGAACGTGATACCAGACAAGGATGCCCCTTGTCACCACTACTTTTTGCAATCGCCATTGAGCCACTGGCAGTTCACTGTCGAAATGCTTATCATTGAGCCACTGGCAGTTCACTGTCGAAATGCTTATCAGATAAAGGGGATTATCAGAGAAGGACTTGAACAGAAAATTTCTCTATATGCAGATGATATGGTACTGTATATATCAGACCCACAAAATACTGTGCCTCCAGTCCTAACAGCACTTACAGAATTTTCAAAGATTTCTGGTCTCAGAATTAATTTGAATAAAAGTATTCTCTTCCCAGTGAATTCTCAAGCATACAATATTAGATTGGACACCTTCCCTTTTATCATTGCAGACCAGTTTAAATACCTAGGGGTAAACATCACAAGTAAACATAAAGCTCTTTATCAACAAAATTTCACCGTCTAAATGGAAAATATTTAGCAAGACTTGCATAGATAGTCAACCCTTCATCTCACTCTAGCTGGAAAAATTAACGTTGTTAAGATGAATATCCTTCCTAAGCTTCTTTTTATATTTCAAAACATTCCAATAAACATCAAAAAATCATTTTATAAGTAATTAGATTCAACCATGACGTCATTTATTTGGAATTTAAAACATCCACTTATCCAAAGAGCGACCCTACAAAGACCTAAGGCAGAAGGTGGCATGGCTCTACCTAACTTTCAGTTTTATTACTGGGCAGCAAACATACAAGCTATAAAAATCTGGACATGGACACAAATAGATGAACATACACAGGCTTGGTCCACAACAGAAATAAAATCCTGGAGTACTACTTTATATTCCCCACTTTGTGCCCCTAAAAATACAAGTGATCGCCAATATACTAACAACCCAATTGTGCTTCACTCACTCAGAATATGGAACCAATGTAGGAAGGATGTTAAGATAGAGAATCTTTTATCTGTGGCACCTCTGCAAGAAAACCACCTTTTTCAACCCTCGCAAACATATGCAGATTAATATCTGGAAAATATTTGGGATTAAATCACTTAGAGATGTGTACATAGACGTCTTTGCATCCTACGAACAATTACATTCCAAATGTAACTTTCCAGTAGCACATTTCTTTCCCTATCTTCAAATTAGAAACTTTGCTAAACAGAACCTGCCCGATTTTCCTCATCTCCCATTTTCCTCTTTGCTGGAAAAATTATTGCTCAGTTTCAAGGACTCAGACAGCATTTCTGCAATATATAAAACCATTTTACAGTCCCTCCCTTACAAAGATCCAAGAGGACAGTGGGAAAAGGATATCTCAATCAACATATCAGAAAAGGAGTGTAAGGTAGCAATGCAGAGAATTCACTCAAGCTCCATATGCACAAAGCATAGAATTATTCAACTCAAAATTATATATCGAGTGCATCTCTCTTGTTTAAAATTGTCCAAAATGTTTCCAGGGCAAGATCCATCCTGCAAACACTGCAATCAAGTTCAGGCCTCACTGGGCCACATGTTTTGGGCCTGCGCCAAATTAACATCATTCTGGACCAAAATCATTAAATGCTTTTCAGAAAGAATTCGTGTCTCCCTCCTAACCCATTAACAGCTGTGTTTGGTGTACTTCCAGGTGAGCTTAAAGTGGAGAAGGACAAAAAAAACCTGTAACTGCCTTTACTACATTATTGGCATGTAGACTTATCTTGCTCAACTGGAAGAATCCTAACTCTCCTCTTTTAAGTCAGTTTGTAACTGATATTTTATACTATTTGAAACTGGAAAAAATCAAATTCTCACTTAGAGGATCTGTACAGAACGTTTTCAAAACCTGGCAGGATCTAATCAATAACATTTTAGATTAAGCTCTTAAAGCACTAAGTAAGCAGATTCTCTTCCCATTTCTTTTTCTTCTCCATTTATTGTTATCTGCTTATTAAACTCTTCAATTTACTTATTTTTACTAGCTTTGAGTTTTACTCTGTTGGCCATGATCTTTTTCTCAGGGGTGGGGGTTGATATATTTACAAACCTATTTTTGTAAAAATTGATCTATTTGTATGGAATGATTACAATAAAATCAATAAAATTAAAAAAAAAAAAGAAAGAAAAAGAAAAAAGTGTATTGAGACGCCACCTGCGAGATGAGTATGTGGGGCATAATGATTTGGACTCCATGATCAAAGGGACGTGGTCGGAGATCACAATAGCATTGAACATGCAAGATTTAATTGTGAGCAAGAAATGGTTATCTATAAAGAAATAATCAAATCTTGAGTAACAGTGATGTACTGGTGAGAAGGAATATGCTCTTGAATTGGGGTTTAGAGAACTCCAGGGGTCTGATAAGTTATGATCAATTACAAACTGTGCAATCGTTTTTGCAATATTAGATGTCATCGCCACTGTGGCAAGAGACCTATCCAGGTCTGGATTTAAAA
Source organism: Erpetoichthys calabaricus (assembly GCF_900747795.2). Lineage (NCBI taxonomy): Eukaryota > Metazoa > Chordata > Cladistia > Polypteriformes > Polypteridae > Erpetoichthys > Erpetoichthys calabaricus. The sequence continues at coordinate 39,255,111 of NC_041394.2, forward strand.
CACAATTAAAGTCATCAGCCATTATAATTTTATGAGTGTTCACATTAGGTATGGATGCAAATACATTTTGGAAGAAGTCCCTATCATGCACACTGGATACACAGATATTTATCAAAATCACTTTTACAGTTAAATAAATTACCCTTGACAGTCGCATATCACCCTTCAGAATCAGATACTACATCTTCTTCTTCTTCTTTCGGCTGCTCCCGTTAGGGGTTGCCACAGCGGATCATCTTCTTCCATATCTTTGTCCCCTGCATCTTGTTCTGTTACAACCATCACCTGCATGTCTTCTCTCACCACTTCCACAAACCTTCTCTTAGGCCTTCCTCTTTTTCTCTTGCCTGGCAGCTCTATCCTTAGCATCCTTCTCCCAATATACCCTGCATCTCTCCTCTGCACATGTCCAAACCAAAGCAATCTCGCCTCTCTGACTTTGTCTCCCAACTGTCTAACTTGAGCTGACCCTCTAATGTACTCATTTCTAATCCTATCCATTCTCGTCACACCCAGTGCAAATCTTAGCATCTTTAACTCTGGTACCTCCAGCTCTGTCTCCTGCTTTCTGGTCAGTGCCACCGTCTCCAACCCATATAACATAGCTGGTCTCAATACCATCGTGTAGATCTTCTAGGGGTGGGCGGTATGACCAAAATTCTATATCACGGTATTTTTCTAAATTATCCCGGTTTCACGGTATTCGACGGTATTTTTTTTCCCCATGCACGAGTGGATGTTAACCACATTTTCCACTGCAATTACTGGCTAAGAATAACCTATTCCACTGTCAAGAGTATTGTACATTGTACAAAAAAAACATTTTAATGTGCACACAAGTATTAATACAGTTTTGCATTGCCCCATAAAGTGATAGTTTTCAAGGGGGTGGCACTAATGGAGAAGGTATCACATTGCATGACAGATGCAGTCAAAATATAGAACCTTTTTATTGAACAAATTTTGCAAAAACAAACTAATTTTGACAACATATTTTCAACCATACAAAGAAGCATTTAGACTTAGTAAAATATCCAGAAGTGCTTGTCAAAAATTGTATTGCACCGAATATGTCTTAGAAAAGGAATAGTAAATATTTTTTGTAAACCAACTACACTTTCTGTTAATGTTAACAATCTCTGTCCACTGACACGTTAAAGTGACTTTTTAAACAACTTTATCATCATTAAACTGCATAATATTTAAATTAATAAATAATAACAATAAAATAAATAATAGTATTATTACTGATAGTTGCACTATTACTTCAAGACTTCAAGCCCAGGTGCATTACACAGTATTCACCAAATTAAAATAAAATACAACAAGTGCAACTTGGGTGATGACATCTTTACCAGCTGAACCATCATTTAGGCAAACTGCATTAATATGGACCTTGCTTCAAGCTAAGCTATACTGGGAAGAAAAAAACAAAACTATATGTCAAGAACAAAGTCGACATTTCCACTTTATTCTCGCTGTTTATCTTGAGATTAAAGTCGACATTTCCAATTTATTCTCATAGTTTACTTCATAATTAAAGTAGAATGTCGTAAACTAAACTTCTTCCTAAAATCAATGTTTAATCAATTGCTTAATTTACCCCGTCATAAATTAATGCAGCACATTAAATGCTTTGTTTTACGTTCCCCGACCCAGTGGTTAATCACTACGCTTCTTAAACTGACTTCCTCCGCACTAAGAGAAGACAGCGATCACCATACAGAATCCATTCACTTCATGATATTCCTGCTTTCTGAAAATTTAGAATGCTAAGATAAATACTTGATATCATTTTCATGATGAAATGCATTAACACTAGAATTACCAGAGTCTACGAAAAAACTCGTAGATCCGGCCCACCTTAAAACTGTTCTCACCTCTCTTTTGTCTTCTAAATGTGCAGATTAAGAGGAGCAGCGAGCAGCCGGCTATTCCATCCCCCACCGTCGCAGAACGTTCACTAAGTTTTCCCAGCTCATGGCTTGACTGAACTGCTGGAGTTTTAGAATAGAAATAATAGATCGCTATTTGGAATACATGCATTTCATGCGTGCTCCGTTTCTACAGTAATCTGTGTAAACACATTGCTAAAACAGAAACTTTTTCATATTTTAGTAATAAATGTTATAAAATGTAGAATGTGTAAAGCCCGAGTTCCTAAGATCAAATAAACACTTCCACAAAAGCTTCACACACCATATAACAGTTTCCGTGGCGTAGCGCGCTAAGATTTGCTTCTCAGACCGAGTAGCTTTTCTCTGCCTCACAAACATGAGTTCAATTCCCCGCTGGGGATGAAGTGTTACTTCTTTTTTTTGTTTTTAACCTCAAACGGACATAAAATTTGTAAATTGGTATGCACTGTCAGTTAATGAGATAGTTATATTTTCATGTGGGATGCTCCTTTTAAAATATTTTTTTAATAATTGAGACTGCAATTAACATGAACAACTGTCCTTATAACTTATTTTTTTCAAGATCCATAACACACAGACAGACAGAGCACTGCGTAATACAGAGACAGACAGGCAGAGATATACAAACAAACAGGGAAGGCACATGTACTGAAAGAAAAAGCACTGAATAAGCTCACCCGCTCTAACATCACCCCTCCCCCCGATCTGACTCTCTAAGTAACAGCGCAAGTACAGACACAAATCAAATGCATGTGTGTACTGTATAATATTAACAAAAAGAGCAGCTTACTACTGAAAACGGCAAATATAGGAGTGAGTGGGGATCGAACCAGTACTCTTGATTACACTTGGTTTGCGTCTGTACTTGCGGTGTTACTTAGAGAGCCAGATCAGGGGAGGGGTGATGTTAGAACGGGTGAGCTTATTCAGTGCTTTTTCTTTCAGTACATGTGCCTTCCCTGTTTGTTTGTATATCTCTGCCTGTCTGTCTCTGTATTACGCAGTGCTCTGTCTGTCTGTGTGTTGTGGATCTTGAAAAAAATAAGTTATAAGGACGGTTTGCTAACTTGGAGCACCACTGCCTTACTGTGCCACAGAGATGCGAGTTCAATTCCCAGCTTTGAAGAAAGTGTTTTTTTTTTCCTCAAACGGACATTGAATTTATAAATTGGTATGCACTGTAAATCGTTAACTTTAAAATGTCAATCGCGGTTATTTCTGTTGATTAATTCATGCTTTTTTACTTAGAGTCAGAACAGGAGCTTTTTCAGCTTATTCAGCTTCTGATCTGACTCAAACAGCGCCAGTATAACTTCACACCCAACCTGACGCTGTTCGTTTTCAAATAATATTGCATTACTTCGACGATGTTTTCTGATTGGTACTATTCGCGTCATAAAATGATTTCTTCAAAACGTCACATATATTTGTCGCTTTCTTTTTTTAAAATGTGCGTTGTAGCACTCAGCAACTGGCCACCTGCATGTTCTTGCGCACACTAAACAAGACAGCGCTATATGCAATCATCAGATTCAAATGTTAAGTTATATAGCACAGAACGGAAATCAGCAGTTCTTAGCATTCCACCACGCAAGCTGTCATATCAACCGCCTACTGTAACTTGCTTTCTTTTTTCTTCGGTTATAGTCTTGAATAAAAGTGCACTTGTTTTGTTATACTTTTACATCAACATATGTTCCTGTGTTTGAGCTACATGGGCATGCTCAAAAAATACACGTATAATGCCACGAAAAGTGCATGCAGACACTTCAGTTCGCAAGCATTGGTACGACAATGCAGTCACAAGTACACTGCAGAGCTTTAGCGCATCTTTATGTGAAAACAGTAGTATCAGATGGGGAGTGTCTGATGATTGCATATAGCGCTGAAGTTACTGCTCTTTACTATGCTTTCCTCTGCATGTCCTGGAGTACAAAAGAAACAGCATACAGCAACACGTGGGGACTGGCAATACTGGGGGAAAAAACACGCGGTCGTATGTATCGTGATACACTGCAGAACTATAGCGCGTCTTTATGTAAAAACCGCAGTGTCAGGTGGGGGGTGGTAGGGATGGATCCTGAACGCGACTGAGACAATGAAAAGTGAATTTAAAAAAAATAAAGCTAACCTTTACAAATATCATAAATTACACCAGCTGTTACAGACTGAAATCAAATGTATCTTTTTATTCAAAAATAGTGAAAATAAGAACACTTCTCAAATGGGAGTTGTGCAGGATCGAACTCATGACCTTCTGATTCCCAGTCAGCGACTGATACTGTTACGCCACGGAAGCAGTGGTAGTTAATTCATATCAATGTCTCACACTAAGGCGGGTTTTTTTGGCGGTGGCTTTTTTTTGTACCTTTTGTGAAAGTGTTTCTTTGATATTTGGACTTCAGGCTTCATACATTATATAGTTTATGCCTACATTTTGTCAATTGCTACTAGAATATATAACACGTTTCTGTTTTAACAATGTGGTTACACAGATTACTGTAAAAATGCAACACATGAAATGCGTGTGTTTCAAATAACAATCTATTATTTCTACTCTAAAACTCCACTTCACTCTCAGATAATCAATCAAGGCAAGAGCTGGGAAAAGCCTGTTTACGTTCTAAGTCGTTGGGGGGATGGAATAGCCGGCTGCTGGCAGCTTGTCTTTTTCAGTACATTTAGATGACAAAAGACGCTGGCGGAGAGGTGAGAAAGGTTTTAAGAAGCGATTTAAGGTGGGCCGGATATACGAGTTTTTTCGTAGGCTCTGGTAATTCTAGTGTTAAAGCAGGTATTACACATGCACGGTAGTGCTGCTCCCTCGCAGTAAGGGGTCCCCAGGTGTATGTTCAGTGTAGAGAACTTTATGGCAGGTGTGACGAGGCTCCAAAAAACTGAATGTATGAATAGCTATCGCACAGGTTTAACTTAAATATTGTGTAAATGTTGGGTTTGTGATCTGCTGGTCGGAGACACGAACACAGAATTCAATGCATGTTCTTCTGAGCGGGCTATCTTTATTGCATGCATGCTGTCTCTATCTGACGTGGGCTACCAAAACCCCAGTTCCCATCCTTCCTTTTTCTTTCACCACATAACCAAACGATAAACGTCTTTGTGAAATTAAAACTAGTTATAAACTTAGCCCACGGAGTGTTCAGAACTTTAAAAATATCTTTGTTAAACATGTTTAATTATGCCATCCATTCAGAGTTGCGACCATCTCTGAACGAATCACTTAACACAAAGCATTTAATGTGCTATATAACTTATGACGGGGTTTGAGAAAATCTAGTAAATTAAATATTCATTGTATGATGAAGTTTATTCTCGTAATTTGTCATTAAAATAGAACATCGTAAACTAAAGTCAACATGTCGGCTTTATTCTCGTCATAAGCGTCAAGATTAAAGTGGAAATGTCGAGAATGAAGTCAAAATGTCGTCACACTATTACACAGTACCCAGGTACATTACACTGTATTAAAAACAAATAAAACAAGTACAACTTGGCTTGCAGTATTATCCAGTAGTATAGAAACAGTATTAAAAACATTTGACCTTTTAAAACTAAAGCATCTCCAGGCGACGGACGTGACTGCCTTTTTTCAGCTCTCTGTCCATTTTCACCGCGCGGCATACCTATGCTACCGCCCACTATTTGGTGGTGTAGCAGTGAAAAAGAGCCCTAGTGCAACAAATCTGTGTTTAGCGGTGTAGCAGTGAAAATTGAAGACAAATCAAACCCAACCCCTGAGAAGGAGAGCTTAGCCAAAGGAGAATTGCTTAGGGCTTTTTAGTCTTCCTTTTTCAACTTCCACCATTTGATCCTTGGCTCTGCCCTCACTTTCTTCCTCTTCTTGATCTCCAACGTCATCCTACAGATCACCATCATATGCTGCTTAACTACATTTTCCCCTGCCACCACTTTGCAGTCTTCAGTCTCCTTCAGATCCACTCTTCTGCATAGGATGTAATCTACCTGTGTGCATCTTCCTCCACTCTTGTACGTAACCCTATGTTCCTTCCTCTTCTTAAAATACGTATTCATCACAGCCATGTCCATCCTTTTGGCAAAATCCACTATCCTCTGACCTTCTTCATTCCTCTCCTTGACACCATACCTACCCATCACCTCCTCTATTCCCTTCACCAACATGCCCACTGAAATCCGCTCCAATCACCACTTTCTGTCCCTTGAGTACACTGTTCATCACTTCATCCAACTGACTCCAAAAATCTTTCTCACCCATTGCACACCCAACTTGCGGTGCATATACACTAACAACATTCATCGTCACACCTCCAATTTCCAGCTTCATAATCATTACTCTGCCTGACACACTCTTCACCTCCAAAACACTCTTGACATACTGTTCCTTCAGAATGACTCCTACCTCATTTCTCCTCCCATACACACCATGATAGAACAATTTGAATCCACCTCCAATCGACTAGGCCTTACTCCCCTTCCATTTAGTCTCTTGCACGCACAATATATCAATCTTCCTTCTCTCCATCAAATCTGCTGTCTCCCCTTACCAGTCATACTGCCAGCATTCAAAGTTCCTAACATCAGTTTCACTCTTTACTTTCCTCCTCTCCTCCTGCCTCCGGACACATGTCCTCCTTCAGCCAACAGTAGCCAAATTTCCGCCAGCACCCTGTTGGCTAACAGTACTGGTGGCGGTCGTTGTTAACCCGGGGCTCGACTGAGCTGGTATGGAAGTTTGTATTGTTGTCCGCATATTGATTTGGCAAAATTTTACACCGGATGCCCTTCCTGACATAACCCTCCCCATTTATCTGGGCTTGGGACCAGAACGAAGAAACACACTGGTTTGTGCATCCCCAGTGGCTGGGTTAGATACTACATCTGATACTACAAATGAAATTGTTCTATGTATAAGAATTCCCACACCTTTAGTTTTCTTTGTATAGCTGGAGTGGAATATTTGACCAGTCCAATTTCTGTGCAACAGAAACTGATCCTTGTTTAATAGGTGGTTCTCTTTTTAAAATACTATTTTAGTGTTTAGACCTGTTAGGTGAGAGAATACTTTCTCTTTAATTCTTCATTGAGACTAACTTTCCAGCTCACAAAGTTAACTGATTGGTCATGAAGGCATTGTTTCTGAACTTTTATGTAATAATGCAAATTAAGACTACAAAATGACAACAAGATAGCTTTGACCTTAATTTCCAATTTTTCCTGGAGTTATTGCCATGAAGCCTATTGTTACGTTGGCACTTACAATTGTAAGGATTAAAAGGATAGATTAGAACCAGCTTGCTCTCTTTCACTGCCCCCCAGCCCTACATGAGGCTACACCACACTTCACAAAGTCCCAGCCCTCTGACATACCTAGAGACAGAGCACATTCAAAACAAAACAAGCCCCCCAGCAGCAGTGTATAGGGATTAAAATAGAGATATACAGATGCTGGTCATAAAATTAGAATATCATGACAAAGTTGATTTATTTCAGTAATTCCATTCAAAAAGTGAATCTTGTATATTAGATTCATTCATTACACACAGACTGATGTATTTCAAATGTTTATTTCTTTTAATGTTGATGATTATAACTGACAACTATTGAAAGTCCCAAATTCAGTATCTCGGAAAATTTGAATATCAATTAAGACCAATGCAAAAAAAGGATTTTTAGAATTGTTGGCCAACTGAAAGGTATGAACATGAAAAGTATGAGCATGTACAGCACTCAATATTTAGTTGGGGCTCCTTTGGCCTGGATTACTGCAGCAATGCAGCGTGGCATGGAGTCGATCAGTCTGTGGCACTGCTCAGGTGTTATGAGAGCCCATGTTGCTCTGATAGTGGCCTTCAGCTCTTCTGAATTGTTGGGTCTGGCGTATTTCATCTTCCTCTTCACAATACCCCATAGATTTTCTATGGGGTTAAGGTCAGGCGAGTTTGCTGGCCAATCAAGAACAGGGATACCATGGTCCTTAAACCAGGTACTGGTAGTTTTGGCACTGTGTACAGGTGCCACGTCCTGTTGGAAAATGAAATCTGCATCTCCATAAAGTTCGTCAGCAGCAGGAAGCATGACGTGCTCTAAAACTTCCTGGTAGAAGGCTGCGTTGACCTTGGACCTCAGAAAACACAATGGACCAACACCAGCAGATGATATGGCACCCAAACCATCACTGACTGTGGAAACTTTACACTGGACCTCACGCAACATGGATTCTATGCCTCTCCTCTCTTCCTCCAGACTCTGGGACCTTGATTTCCAAAGGAAATGCAAAATTTACTTTCATAAGAGAACATAACTTTGGACCACTCAGCAGGCGAGACGCTTCTGACGCTGTCTCTTGTTCAAGAGTGGCTTGACACAAGGAATGCGACAGCTGAAACCCATGTCTTGCATACGTCTGTGCGTGGTGGTTCTTGAAGCACTGACTCCAGCTGCAGTCCACTCTTTGTGAATGGGTTTTGTTTCACAATCCTCTCCAGGGTGCGGTTATCCCTATTGCTTGTACACCTTTTTCTACCACATCTTGTCCTTCCCTTCGCCTCTCTATTAATGTGCTTGGACACAGAGCTCTGTGAACAGCCAGCCTCTTTAGCAATGACCTTTTGTGTCTTGCCCTCCTTGTGCAAGGTGTCAATGGTCATCTTTTGGACAACTGTCAAGTCAGCAGTCTTCCCCATGATTGTGTAGCCTACAGAACTAGACAGAGACCATTTAAAGGCTTTTGCAGGTGTTTTGAGTTAATTAGCTGATTAGAGTGTGGCACCAGGTGTCTTCAATATTGAACCTTTTTACAATATTCTAATTTTCCGAGATACTGAATTTGGGACTTTCATTAGTTGTCAGTTATAATCATCAACATTAAAAGAAATAAACATTTGAAATACATCAGTCTAATATCAAATATACAAATTTCACTTTTTGAATGGAATTACAGAAATAAATCAACTTTGTCATGATATTCTAATTTTATGACCAGCACCTGTGTGTGTGTGTGTATATATATATATATATATATATATATATATATATATATATATATATATATAAATAAATAAATGATATGGATGCATATCTAAACTTCAAACTGCATATAAACCAAACTAGTAAGACAGCACTTTTCAATTTAAGAAATATTGCACCTTAGTTAGACCTCTTAGGACATCTCAAGATGCTTACAAAATTAAATAATGCTTTTGCTTTCAGCTATCTAGATTACTTTATTGAACTCCTTACAGGATTACCTAGGAAAGATAAATTCAGTTAGTTGAAAAGTATGAATCTTAACCAGTAAAAGAAAATTTTACTAGTGTCCTTTAGAACTCATTTTAAAGTGCCTTTAATAATATAAACCTCTAAACATATCTTGGATTGTCTGTCCCCTTAACATCCCAGCCATTATCTTAGATCTCTCAAAAATGCTTCATTATTCCAAAAGCTCAGTACAGTATGCAACAAGTGGTAACGTGGCATTTTGCTGTTATACATCAAACATATGGAATGCTTTACCAGAGATATCCAATGCTAACACCATTTTGTAAAAAAACTCTTAATTTACTTTGACTTTTTCAAAATTCTTTTTTGTGCCAGTTTTAATAGATTACAGTATGGATTGCATATTATTATAGTAAAATGGAGTTTGCATGTTCTCCCAGTGTCTGCGTGGGTTTCCTCCAGGTGCTCTGGTTTCTGCCCACAGTCCAAAGACATGCAGGTTAGGTGAATTGGCGATCCTAAATTGTCCCTAGTGTGTGCTTGTGTGTGCGCCCTGTGGTGGGCTTGTGCCCTGCCCAGGGTTTGTTCCTGCCTTGTGCCCTTTGTTGGCTCGGTTTGGCTCCAGCAGACCCCCCATGACCCTGTGTTAGGATACAGCGGGTTGGATGATGGATGGATGGAAAAAAAAAGTAATCCATTCTGAATTTCACCATGGGATTAATAAAATTTATGTAATCTAATTTAATGATGATCATATCAACCTTAATAAAAGATTTGCTGAAATTAAACCACTTTTAGCTATTCTGGGGAGAAATTCCACCCTAGACACAAATGAAGGTCAACATAGTTGTGGTATGTGTGTTGTCTGCTGATTTCTCAAATTCTGCGAATATAGGACCAGCCTGACTGAATCACCTGACTTTCTCTGCCAAAACATGAACACAATGTACAGTAGTTGCATCTGACAGATGTACCCATTTCACAGATTCAATATCATCACTAGAAAGCCTTGGCAAAATAGCTATAAATGCACACTTTTAATACACCGGTTTTAGTGAAGCACTTGTTGCTCATTCTTGTTGAGTTAGTGAACAGCGGAGAATTTTCTGCTGTGATCATCCCTTATTTTTAAGACATCAACTTTCCTTTCCAGGCCACAGACTGAATGAAAAGATTAACTGAAAAAGTCATGCTTCTGAAGATTCACCTCACAATGTACTATTTTATGACAGTGACTTTGATATTACAGATCAGACATTGACAGAAAATTCCCAAATAATGGCATTATAAAGCCATTATCCATTGAAATGACAATACTCTGACTTTTTACCTTAAGACAATTTTTACAGACATTTTTTCTCATTTTGATAACAAACCTGAACTTTGAATGGTACCTTGTGGCTATTCAGTGGATTTATTTGAGTATATAATATGAATTACAATGATTGAGTTTGCTCATTTGGAGTGATACCACCACCAGACTGAATTTAGTACACCATTAGTGATTGATTTATAATCCTGTGTAGATATAAATTTAACATGTTTTAACTGACTTTGCATGCTGCAAATGACTGGGTGACTAGATGAGTGCCCAGAAGTGATCAGAGGAGTGTTTGTTTAAGTTTGAGTATGTTGGGGAAAGTGGTTTCTTTGTTACATTGGGGTCTGGCGCAAAGAGTGTTTACTCTGTGAGAAAATAGCCTCAAGTCAAATCTATTTGATGACACCTGCTGTATGTGTAATGATCTATAAATCAGTACTGCAGCACCTGGCCTGGCGTTATATGTATTAAAAATTAATGTGATAAATTACTGGTAATTGAAACATATTTTAAAAACTATGCAAAACATATGCACATGTTCAGGATATTCACACTATGTTTTTATATAATATGGTAAGGACATTTTACCAATTATTAGATGACTGTAATTATTGTTTAAGTAGTGAAAAATGAAAACCTCAAGGCAATAAATGTTACTGTGACTAATCACCAAATAATCAGTAACTTTTCTATACAGATATTTAGCATAATCCAATAGCACTACACCAATAGCGAATTGCTACTGTTTGTATCACAGGTTTCATGTCAATGATGGCAGAGTGACATTAATGCAACATTTGGTGCCTTTTTTAAATATTCAATGAGTGAATGTAATGTGGATAATGGTCCTTTGCTTTTTGTCCACATTAATGTTTTGAACGCAAATTATCACTCTGACACTTCCATTTTACACGCAGTAGTTTTTATTAGGTTTTATAATCCTACAGTTCATGAATTTATAAATGTTGCTCTGTTAATGGAACTGTGCTACCTTATAAAAATCCAGTAAATAAGGGGGAAGTATGCATTTCATTTTTAGTTTATGCTAAAAGAAACCACACCTTAAGAAAAAAATTCTTGTTCTGATAAATATCTAGAGAGAGAGAGAGAGAGAGAGAGAGAGAACATACAGCTGACCAACAGTGAACTAACTGACAAGGTGAAACATTATTTTGACTTATGTATAACATTTTTCAGTACAAAGTATAAAAAGTGGTTAATGACAAAGTAAATAAAACAATTACCTGAACCAGACAGACTTTAAGTCAGCCCCACAGATAGTGTAGGGGACCTGCAGATTAACACAAAAAAGGACCAATGGCACTAGTATGTAATCAATAGCTGATTTGTGCGCCGACACAAAGATGATAGGAACTTTATGCTGTGAAAAGCAAGAATTAAATATGATTACAATTGTAACTCCATTAAAAAGCAGAAAATCAGTTTAAAAAAAGCAATAATATGCAAAATACTAGAGCAGTATTAACAAATTAACATCTAAGACAACAGAAATGTCTTTAGCACTGTTTTTATTTTATTTTTTTCTACAAATACTGACAAGCTGCTGTTATAAAGAGCATTGCATAAATTTCTATAAAGAAAACTTAATTAGCTGAAAGTGAAGAGGTCAAATGTAAAATACACATTAAAACACGTCACTCTTTACAAACACTTCCAATCTGCATATGATTAATCATTTCCAAAATATACTTCTGCCAGTTGCATTCTACACCCGAATAAAATACTAAAAAGAAAATCTGTCAACAAAGAAGAGGTTATTCACTTGTCAGCAGCTACATTTAATGAGTTTATAATACGTTTTTCAAGCAAATAAGCATACTCCAAAAAAAAAAAAAAAACCCACATGCAATATACTTTCAATTCTATTACTGGGTATTTAGATAAGTAATATATTAACTATGTCCTATTACACACTTAATTCCTTCAATACAATCAAGACACAGAACAAACAAAGGACATTGTGACAGCCAGGGAAAAAATGCCAATATAAAATGCATTCATAACAGAAGTTCTGTTGCCAGGTGGAAATTATGCAGGTAATAATGCAATTTTGCCAACTCTATGCTCAGTGTGGTTCAAATTTGTACTATATCTGTCAGGAATTTTTATTTTTGTTTAAGGTTCACATTATTCACAATCAAATATGTGCCTTCACCAGCTCATACAAAATTAAGGACACAAAATTGCTGCAGTTTTATAATGCAAAAAATAAATAAATAAAAAAATAATTGTAATAAATCACTGTTCCATGTTACAAATACAGCCAAAATGCAATCACTGATATGCATAATAAATACACTATTGTATTTTTATTTTACTATATGTTTTAACGGGAAGAGAACTTTGAGCTAATAAAATGTAAGTGTGTCACACAAACAATAATCTAAACCATAAAGATAATGGTCTTTGCTTACAACATGAAGCGCATTTCAAAGGGCAAATTATAACATCTCTGATCAGGAAGGTGCTCGACTGACACCGATACTTTTTTCCTTTTCTCTCAGTTTAACCCCTCTGTCCAATTCCTAATGAAGGCACTCTAATGTAAACTGTGGTATTCTATTTTTTATTCACAAGCACTTTGCATTTTACTCCTGTTTAGTTGTGCTAAGGCAGAATTTTGCTGTTTATGTTCTTTTATATGAAGGTTAAAGGTGTGGTACTAATTTCTGTCCAGTGTTACATATTCACATGTCTTTGCTTATATTGTATTTTTTGAATATCTGTGAAATACTATGGAGGAAATTTGGCTTTCTACTGAAGCTCTTTAAATACATAATAAATGTACACACACACTATGGTCTGAACACACACACCAGAATGACTAAAAATGAAAACGTCTGACTTGGCATTCACAGTCACAATGAAGCATTACTACAGGTATAATGCTGTTGGTATAAATGAGTCCAGTAGTGTTTCTTGACACACTTCTGCTAAATAATTCGTTGGCTGAAAGTACTCAGTGTCTGAGTGAGGATATTTAGCATTGCTCATAATGGAATGGATTTTTTTTCTTTCTTTCATTTGATACTACATCTGGGAGGTCCAGAGTGTTCCCTATAATTGAACCAGCCTTTTCAATTAGCTTGTTGATTTGGTGTGCCTCTCTTGAAGTGATACTACCAGCCCAGCACACCACAGCACAGAACGTTACACTGGCCATTACAGAGTTGTAGAAGATGTGAAGAATCTACCTGCCCACATTAAAAGGAAGTTAATACCTTAAGAAAAAGAGCCTGCTCCACCCTTTCTAATACAGAAAAATGTATAGAATTTCAAGCATAAACAGAATAATTCTATTATATTAATAATCAACAACTGCTAACGCTGTTAGTGTACTGGTGTATGGGCATTAATATTAAGGGTAATTTCTTTATGACACATACTGTATCACAGTCAAGTCTATCACAACACACTAGCCTCGTTTATTCTTTTACTTTCTAAATGCCATTTGAACTTTAGGATTTTCAGAATATAATACAATTTGCATGATTATTAGATGATTCAGAACTGGGTCTGTTGCTTTACTTCACAAACCACCATTGTAGCTGCTGAAATATACAAGGTGTCATCAGGCATGGGTAAGACGCGTGTCAAAAGAATTCTCAGAGTCCAAGAGTTCGTTTTAAAGGTATTTAGTGAAAGGTAAAAGCAAATAGTCCTCACAAGAATAAAAGAAAAAATAGTTACACACGTAGAATAAAAGGCAAAAAAAAAGGAAAAAAGCATCTTCTTTAAACTTAGCTTTTCTTGAAAGACTTTAGTTATTTCTATACTTAAAGGTTCTTAATTTCTTCTTCTGTACGCCTTGGCGTACGGTGCGGTACTTAAGTTTTCTTTACTTGTTATTTCTCACATTCAAAGAGCCCATAGGCCATCGAGCACTGTTACGTGCGGTCATTTCTTCTTCTCTACTTAAAGGTTCTTAGCTTCTTCTTCTGTACGCTTTACGTAAGGCACAACACATAAATTAAGTGCTGTCAAATACATTTTTGCTTCAAAATCAAAAGGCTCGTAAGCCGGTTGGCACAGTGCAAGTGCCCAGGCACGGTGACGTGCGATCACGGTTAAAAACCGTATGCCTCTACACCTTATACAAGGCAAGGCTATCACTATCTGACTGAATAATAATGTTTACTCCAAGCTGTTAGAAATGGTAAGAATATACCACTGCGAATCTATTTACGGGGATTATAGGAACTTCCCATTATTTATGCATTGTCGTCTAAGAAATATTCATGAATCTTATAGAACAAGGAAAATGGCTCTTACAACCATGTTAGGGCAGTCAACTCTTCTAATAAATACAAATAACCGTGAGGTAGGAGGCTGGAGCCATTTTCTTTGGTTTCCACCTGAAGCAAACTTTAAAGATGGCACAACAATAGGAAACTGCTCTCAGTGAATCTACGGCTAAACTGTTAATGACAATTTATTTTTGTCTTCTTGATTAAATTCTTCCCATGAAGAATAGTATGCCACAATGGAAGGAGGATTGGTCCTGTCACAGTTCATGTTGGTGTACCTGCATTATCCCCCTCTGGATCATACAACACAGTGAGCATCAAACCTTAACAGACCCCATGCTCCTACACAGGCAACTGTAGAAAACCTCTTGTTCAAATTGACTTCCAGCTGAACAATTTAGAGATGCTTGTGCTCCGACACTGGGAGGAAATCCATATGAACACAGAAAGAGCAAACACATGATAATTATACACAATGTCTTAAAGCCAAAAACCTAAGTAAGCCGTGAACTCTGAGAGTGCAACACAACAGACTGTGTTACTGAGCCTTCTGCAGTTAGCAATTTCTTGTTAAAAAATTTGAAATTATGTTTATATGGAGCCATTAATGCATAAACATTTTAAAGAATATGTACTTTAGCATTACAACAACAAGAATGTAGCCAACACCACAGCATCACTTTTTTTATATTGCTGGTGTGCAGTCAGAAAAAAATTTCTCGTCATATTTAAACAATATATTACAAACCTAAAACGGTAAAATGATAACGAATGATAAAATGCTTAAATGATAAATGATGAACAACATAAATTATACAGGCATCTGTTGATCTCGGCATATGTGCACCCTAAATTCCACTTTAATCACGTAGTTTATTTTGTCAATAAAGTAGATCATAAACTTCATCTTAAAATCGTTTAATTTACTAGTTTCTGAAGTCCCATCGTAACTAAAGCAGCACCGTAAGTGCTTTGTTTTGTATATGTTTTTCTATGTGCTCTGTGTGTGTGAATCAGTACGTGCTTGTTAAACGGGCTCTCTCTTCCTCCTACAGGACACAGAATCCATTACATTCGTGATATTACAGATCTCTGAATAATTTAAATGCCAATATGTATACTTGATATAATTTTCATGATGATAGGAATTAGAGCACGTTATTAAACATGGGAACACGGTGGCGCAGTGATAGTGACGAGCTGGCGCCCTGTCCAGAGACTGCCTCACACAAGATGCTTGCTGTGCAACCTTAGATGAAATTATTTATTGCAGCAGTACTGTCTCTTTCAAACTTACTAACCCCCAATTCCTGTCCTTCCTTCTCTTTCTCCAAATACCCAATCGCCACAAAATCAGCTCTGTAATAGATGTAAAGCCATCTGTAAGCTGAGAACGCTGATTCATCAAAACTTTAAAGGAACACTGAAAAATCTTCGTAGTACATGTTTAATTATTCTATCCATCCAGGGTCGCGCCAGTCCCAGCAAGCATAGCCTTGCTTGAAGAAGGGGCCTGAGCTGCCTGCCTCGAAAGCTTGCATATTGTAATCTTTTTAGTTAGCCAGTAAAAGGTGTCATTTTGCTTAACTATTCAGCATCAAAGCAAAACAGATTCCAAAAAGGGTGGGGACAAGAATAAAGCTTTGTTCCACACATCTGCAGATGTTAAAGGTATTGATAATAATAATTCTTTGCATTTATATAGCGCTTTTCTCACTACTCAAAGCGCTCAGCAATTGCAGGTTAAGGGCCTTGCTCAAGGGCCCAACAATGCAGAGTCCCTTTTGCCATTTAGGGGATTCAAACCGGCAACCTTCTGATTGATGAACGGACAACACTCTTCATATGTGTGGACGGACTGGATCAGACTGAGGAGCTTACTTGTTACAGGGAATCTTAGGAGTATTTTGAATAGTTCATCTTCACAAGCAAGGTCAAAGGACTTGGTCAGAACGATAAAGATGAGATACAGAAGGACCCCTGTGTTCTCTACTCTTCTCCTGCAGTTGCTGCAGGGAAAAGATCATGTCAACTGTGGAATGCTCAGACCAGAAGCCACATTTTGACTCTGTATGTACTCTTTCTGTGAGTATCTAGAGTATAAAATGTGACAATATTGAAGTCTTGCATGTCCTCAAGTAGTGTTGCCTCTTCCTAACACTGGAAGAGAAGATAGTGGAGGTGGTTCAGAAGAGGACTGTTGGTGCATCTCATGACCTCAGGTGGGATCCTATGAAGGCCAGGTGCCTTCCCTGAAGGTAGGTTGTCGAAGGTCTTGCTTAATTCATCTGGTGTGGGCATCATGATACATTTGAAGATCCTGTGGATGTTGCCTGTGTCAGGTGTGGCCTGGATAACATGTAAATGACTTTTGTCTAAAATTATGCAATATCATCTGGCTATCTTCTGGAATTTGCTCCTGGTTGTTTGCAAGGCTTGCAAAGATGCTTGGGTAGGGCACTGTTTCTGTTACAGTAGGACTGTGCATTTCTCTTTCCATTATCCAAGATATCTTTAGAAGCTTTAGCATGGCCTTTATTTAAGCCGTAATTAAATTTTTGAAATTTTTCTGTAATATTCAGACTGCATTTCATTTAAACCAAACAATGACCATATATTTTAAGACAGACATAAATAGGAATTATCAAACTTAAAATAAATTACCTTCTTGTTAAATTCTTTAAGTATCTGCACTTGGTGTAAGCTGACAAGCACACTGATAAACACTCTTCCAATGACCTTCTGAAAGAGCCAAAATCCAAATCTGACAAATAAAAACAAAATATAAAATTGTTTTAAAACAAACCAAATTAAAAACAAATCTCTAGTGATGCTAGTATAGTATTATCAGTACGGACTTAGCAAAACAAGTCGAAATTGAAGTCTTAATCTTTAATAAGATCCTCAGGCAATCATCCTCCATCTCACATAAGTTGCCAGTCTCATATTTCTGGTGACAAAGTATATTCTTGACTCTAAAAGAAAACAAATATTGTATATTGATAAATTTGAATATATTCAATATACATCTTTTTGCAAGTAAATCATTTTCCTATATAAACAACGAATATGAAGTTTGGCCTCACATATTTAATATACAGTATATGTGATTTAGCAACCAAGTGCACAACAAAATACAATAACAGAAACAATACTCTCCAATAAAAGACATCTGAATTAAACATTTAATTGAAAATTATAGCTTCTGATTTTTAATTTTAATTTAAAAGAATGCTGTAACAATATGTAATTTCGTGCTACTACCAAACTGCTCAAAATCCTTATAATTTCCAAACCAGAAATATTCACTTTTTCCAGTGTGTATGAATTAAAAACATTCCATCAAGTCACAAATATTCATTTATTTTCCATTACATCAGTGGCAATGCCATTTGGAAATTAGCAGTACAAATTAAAATAAAATTAAAATAAGAAATAAGTCTTTTATAAATGTTTCAATTTTAACCTCTTTTTTTTAATTAATATTTTTTATTTCTTCCTAACCACAGTGTCACAGATAAAATCCATATACATTCCTGAAAGGTAAATTAGGGTTATCTGCACATCTTGAAGAAGTTGGTGGAGATGGAGTACTGAAGTAAGTCCAAAAACAACAAAATTAAAACATGAGAAACTTGCACTAACAGTAGCTGGGCCTTAAATCGAACCTAAAACTCTGCAAGTATGAAGAAACAGAATTAAATTACTGAACAGTTCTCAGTAAATCTTTAATTTAGTGCTTTATAAAAACATTTATAAAGTGTTGCTTTCCTCAACTACTTGGGTTCTATGCAAAAAAAAAAAAAAGAAAAAAAAATAATACACTGATCAAAAACATTAAGGGAATGCTTAATCATCACAGTCTAATACCACGTCAATTAAGGTTCAGGGATATCAAATCATTCTATTTAGGAAGCACAAGTGACTGAATTAACTTCACCTGCTTCGGCCCAAATAAAAGTGACAACAGGTGCACTGGAGAGGCAACAAGAGAACCCCCCAAAAGTGAATGGTTTTGCAGGTGGTGGTGGTCATGGACAATTGTTCTCTCCTTATCCATCCTGACTGATCTCTAGTTTTGCATTTCAGTAGCTTGCTTGTCGAGCAGCAGTGTCGCACAGTGGTAGCGCTGCTGCCTCACAGTAAGGAGACCCAGGTTCGCTTCCCAGGTCCTCCATGCGTGGAGTTTGCATGTTCTCCCCGTGTCTTCGTGGGTTTCCTCCGGGTGCCACGGTTTCTTACCACAGTCCAAAGACATGCAGGTTAGGTGGACTGGCGATTCTAAATTGGCCCTAGTGTGTGCTTGGTGTGTGTGTCCTGCGGTGGGTGGGTTGGCGCCCTGCCCGGGATTGGTTCCTGCCTTGTGCCCTGTGTTGACTGGGATTGGCTCCAGCAGATCCCCGTGACATTGTTTTCGGGTTCAGCGGGTAGTGTGCTTGTCACTACTGGTAGCACTAGGTGGTAACTGCAGTCAGATACCACGAGACGGCCATTACACAAGAATAGCTGGACAGGACCATAGAAAGGCATTAACCCAGTAACAGGGCCGGCATCTGCTCATTTGTGTGAAGAGGAACAGGAGGTGCATTGCCAGAGCCCTACAAAATGACATCCAGGTGGCTACTGGTGTGCATGTTTCTGACCAAGCAGTCAGAAACAGACTCCATGAGGGTGGCATGAGGGCCTGACATTCTCTAGTGGGATCTGTGCCCACAGCACATCACTGCAGCTCAACTGGCATTTGTCAGAGAATACTACAATTGGCAGCTCTACCATTGGCACCCCATTCTCTTCACAGATGAGAGCAGGTTCACACTGAGCACATGTGACAGACATACCGTGCCATGGAGGTGCAGTGGCGAACTTTGGGCATCCTGCAAAATCAGCATGACTGGGTCAGTGATGGTCTGGGGATGCATATCTTTGGAGGATCGACAGACCTCCACGTGCTAGACCACAGTACCCTGACTGCTGTTAGGTACCAATATCAGATTCTCAGAGCTACTGTCAGACCTTACGCTGGCACAGTGGGCCCAGGGCTCTTCCTGGTGCAAAACAATGCATGGCCTTGTGCGGCCATAGTGTGCAAGTACTTCCTGGAGGATAAAGGCATTGATGCAATTGACTGGCCAGCACGTTCCCCAGACCTTAATCCATTTAAGAAGCTCTGGGATGTTATGAATTGGTGCATCTGACGCTGCCAAGAGGCACCACAGACTGTCCAGGAGCTCACTGATGCCCTGATACAGGTCTGGGAAGAGATCCTCCCCCGCCCCCAAAGGACACCATCCGCCATATCATCAAGTGCATGCCCAGACGTTGCCAGGAATGCATACAGGCTCATGGGGGTTCAAACCTGAGTCACATTATGAGTTGCCGTGATGGATCAGCCTGTGATTTCAGTTTTTGACTTTCATTTTCCAGCGTGATGCTGAATCTAGCCCTCAATGGGTTGGTGATTTTGTATTCCATTGACCATTGTTGCATCATTTTGTATTATTCAGTAAAGATTTTCCACTTGAATATTTGTTCATTGAAGTCCGATGTGTGATTTTTGTTTTCCCTTAATAGTACCACTGGTAATGACACAGACAGTGCAAGTATTTAATTCAAAAGGTAGAGTCTTTTTTTTTTTTTTAAGGTTGCCAATGACATATGTACAATGATGACCGGAAATACAGTTCTCATATAGACAACCATGATCATGTTCACATCCACAAAGTTTCCCTGATTTATATCCACCTATGGCCTATACTAGGTTCCCACCTTTGTTTTCTACTAAAGACAGACCATTATCATGAAGACAGTAGGTGTCAATCATCCCTTTAAAAGACATTGTCACTACTTTCATTAATGCTACCCACTGCGCCTTTTCAGGGATACAATTGAATTGTAAAGGTTGTACTCAAGCTTCTTTAGTAATATTAAATATCTTGTGCCACCAGCTAGGGTCTTGGGTTTGTATCTGGACTTTCCAGTTCACAAACCTCACACTCATTCACTCTTTGCATAAGACACTATCTCTGCTGTTCCCCAATTATAACTTTGTTTGGCTTTTTTCTACATTACTTAGGCCCAAAAGGCCAGAAAATTAATTATTTGGTCAGTACTGGTGCAAGTTTGAATTTTGCTATTGAATTTAGTAAATTTTGTCCTGAGTGCCTCTATTCCCAAAACACTATTAGATACCATGTCATAAGTTTACTATCATTCTTCTCAGTTAAATTTCCCTTAATGCTAAACCTTATACTATACAATACATTCTACAGTGGAAGCATTTAGGAACAATAGTATCTCAGCCACAAAGCCGAAGACCACATAAAGTCACAGAGCTGAGTCTAAGGTGCATGTTGTGTAAAAGTTAATGTTCTACTGACTCCATAGCTGAAGAGCTCCAAAATTCCACTGGTACTAAATTTGCGGCTGGAGCTTCATGGAATGGGTTTCCATGGCCGAACAGCTTACATGTAAGCCTCATATCACCAAGTAAAATGCCAAGCATGAGATGGACTGGTGTAAAGCACACTGCCACTGGATTGGGGAGCAGTGGAAACATTTTCTATTGAGTGATGAATCACAGTTCTATGTTTGGCAGTCAGATGGGTGAGGAGGGGTGAGTCTGGGTTTGGTGGATGCCACCCAAACGTTGCCTGCTTGACTGCATTGCGCCAACTGTGAAGTTTGGTGGGGAAGGGATAATGATGTAGGGCTGTTTTTCAGAGTTTGGGCTAGGCCCCTTACATCAGGTGAAGGGCAATCTTAATGCTTCAGCATACCAACACATTTTGGACAATGCTATGCTTCCAACTTTGTGGAAACAGAAAGCAAGGTCCATAAAGATATGGTTGGATGCGTTTGGTGTGGAAGAAATCGAGTGGTAATTCATGCAAAATATATTTTATCTTTTCCTACAAGTCCCTTAAATTATTTCAAATGTTATTTAGAACAGCTGTAATTTTCTTGAAATGTCTATTATATGTACACTATATCTTAAAATTTTACCTGAAAGGTAAAACAGTTTCTTTATACATATCTCAGTTATGCTTCTTTAAGATATTATTTTACTGCTAATTACATTAACACATACATTTCGACCTTAGGCTTTAGAAATTTAACAAAGTGTCGGGAATGCTCCATTAGAACATCATATCATATGAAATAAAACAAACTTCCATCATGCAAACATTAACATACTGTTCTATTTCATATTTAAAATATACTCAATTCTTAAACACATGGAGTGGATGGGAAAAGAAATCAATATATCACATGCATCAAATGCCTTATAACAGACGTGTCAAACTCAAGGCCCGCGAGCAACATCCGGCCCACGATGCAATTATATACAACCCGCTAGATAATTTTATTTGTCTATTATTAATGGCCCGCCGGTAAATATCACTTTCACATCTCATACTACAAATCCCACAATGCACTGCAACAGTTGGTGTGCAGGTTAAGACCTGTGAACCACCCCTCCTCCCACTGCTCCACTTATCAGTGGTCAGCGGATAAATGCATCGATTAGCACTTTTACAATCGCATTTAAACTAGCCGCCACCCCCCCCCCCCCCCCCCCCCAAAAATGGCTAAACGAAAAGTGGACTTAGAAAACAGGGACTTTCAGAGCAGATGGGAGGCAGAGTACCTGTTTGTAGACATCGGAGATAAACCTGTGTGCCTTGTTTGTGGAGCTAATGTGGCTATGATTAAGGAAAATAACAACACGGCACTATAAGACAAAACATCAGGCCAAGTACAAAAACCTGAAGATGCAGCAGAAACTAGATAAGACAGAAAAGTTTAAGAGAGGCCTGGCTGTGACACCAGCAAAATCACAAAGTGAAGATGCCATGAAAGCTAGTTTTATAGTGGCAGAAGAGACAGCTAAATCAGCCCGGCCATTTGTCACTAGAATTACCAGAGCCTACAAAAAAAACTCGTAAACCCGGCCCACCTTAAATCCCTTCCCATCTCTCCGTCAGTATCTTTTGTCTTGTAAATGTGTCGATAAGCGCAAGCAGCCTGTTACACCATCCCCCCCCACCACCACTGCGAAAGGGGCAAGAAGTTCTCCCAGTTCAAGCCTTGATTATCTGGGAGTGACCTACCTAGAATTGTATAGAGTAAATAATTTCAGGTGTACAGTGATCCCTCGCTGTATCGCGCTTCGCCTATCGCGGCTTCACTCTATCGCGGATTTTATATGTAAGCATATTTAAATATATATCGCGGATTTTTTGCTGGTTCGCGGATTTCTGAGGACAATGGGTCTTTTAATTTCTGGTACATGCTTCCTCAGTTGGTTTGCCCAGTTGATTTCATACAAGGGACGCTATTGGCAGATGACTGAGAAGCTACCCAACTTACTTTTCTCTTTCTCTCTCTTGCGCTTTCTCTGATCCTGACGTAGGGGGTGTGAGCAGGGGGGCTGTTCGCACACCTAGACAGTACGGACGCTCGTCTAAAAATGCTGAAAGATTATCTTCACGTTGCTACCTTCTGTGCAGCTGCTTAGTGAAGCGACATGCTGCACGGTGCTTCGCATACTTAAAAGCTCGAAGGGCACGTATTGATTTTTGCATGTTTGTTTTTCTCTGTCTCTGTCTCTCTCTTTCTCCCCCTCCCCCTGACGGAGGGGGTGTGAGCTGCCGCCTTCAACAGCTTTGTGCCGCTGTAGACACGGAATACAGTAATTCCTCCTCCATCGCGGGGGTTGCGTTCCAGAGCCACCCGCGAAATAAGAAAATCCGCAAAGTAGAAACCATATGTTTATATGGTTACTTTTATATTGTCATGCTTGGGTCACAGATTTGCGCAGAAACACAGGAGGTTGTAGAGAGACAGGAACGTTATTCAAACACTGCAAACAAACATTTGTCTCTTTTTCAAAAGTTTAAACTGTGCTCCATGACAAGACAGAGATGACAGTTCTGTCTCACAATTAAAAGAATGCAAACATATCTTCCTCTTCAAAGGAGTCAGGAGCAGAGACTGTCATAAAGGCAGAGGAAAATCAATAGGGCTGTTTGGGTTTTAAGTATGCGAAGCACCGCAGCACAAAGCTGTTGAAGGCGGCAGCTCACACCCCCTCCGTCAAGAGCACAGAAAGAGAGAGAGAGACAGAGAAAAACAAGCAAGCAAAAATCAATACGTGCCCTTCGAGCTTTTAAGTATGCGAAGCACCGTGCAGCATGTCGTTTCAGGAAGCAGCTGCACAAAAGATAGCAACGTGAAGATAATCTCAGCATTTTTAGACGAGCGTCCGTATCATCTAGGTGTGCGAACAGCCCCCCTGCTCACACCCCCTACGTCAGGATCAGAGAAAGTCAGCGCAAGAGAAAGAGAAAAGTAAGATGGGTAGCTTCTCAGCCATCTGCCAATAGCGTCCCTTGTATGAAATCAACTGGGCAAACCAACTGAGGAAGCATGTACCAGAAATTAAAAGACCCATTGTCCGCAGAAACCCGCGAAGCAGTGAAAAATCCGCGATATATATTTAAATATGCTTACATATAAAATCCGTGATGGAGTGAAGCCGCGAAAGGCGAAGCGTGATATAGCGAGGGATTACTGTATTAATCTCTCAGTCACGATCACAATACAACACCCACCCCCTGCCCCAGATCTGACGCAGTTACTTTTTATCTGAAACTGGGAATAACTGTGAATGTGAGTGGTGTTTTGAGACAGTAGAACTGGAAATTCTCTGATTCTGGAGGGATAAAAGCTGACACAAACGCTGGTGAATCTGCCTTCTTCGTATATCACCGTCACTTGAATTTTTTAGTGAGTGTTCCTGCTTACGCTGAATTAGTATACACCTTATGGTCCATGATGTCAAAGTTGCACTGACAAAAAACAGAGACATAGGTGTTTCTTTTGCACTCCAGCACACGCAGAGGAAAGAATAGTACAGAGAGGTCAGTAGTGTGCTATATGCAATCATCAAATTCAAATGTTAACAGTTTCCATACACCCAAGGACCGTCCTTCCTACATTTACGATATGAAAATGGGGCCCCTACATTCAGCTTCACTTCTGCTGCCTTGACAAACATGTTGATTGCCAGGGCAAACAAGGATGCTGATATAGTGCAGCCAGTGATGATGCCTTTCTCTAAACAATATCATGCAGATGTTGTTGTAGAAGAGGTGAATCTCACTCTGAAACTATTATAACAGTCCAGTATGAGGTCTTTATGCTTATCTGGGACATGATATCTTGCCAGCACTGATGCCACCAATTTATGTGGAATGCATCCATAAGCATTAGCAAAATCTTCAGGTGGTGGTAGCTCTTTACAGTGAGCCAACTCTTCCTCCCTCCTGCTATCATCGTACATGGCTCTAATAGATGACATCATCCAGGCATGCAAGGGTTCTGCTTGGTTTCTGCCCAAGCATCCCCTTAGTGAATCCAAAGGAATTTCTCTAAAAAGGCAATACGCTTGTGAGCCACTCCTGTGCCACTCAGCATGTCTGAGAGAGATTAGCTTCTGTCTTAGGATGTTGTAAAGTTCTGCGAGTGCCAGTTTGTCCTCCTCTCTTTAGATCCTGTTTTGATGTTTTAAAGACTTCAGTTCTTTCCTGAGCTGGGTGATCTTAATCTTGTGCTGATTTGCTCTAGCCAAATCTGTCTGTGCCGATACTGATAATCAGGGTGCACAACACCACTAGAGTTCCTGATCCACTCCCCGCCCTTGATGAAACTACGAGGGCAGTTTCAACCTCTTCATCAAACTGGTGCCACTCTGTCTCCTTGCCTGCTACAGGCCACAAGACCCGGAGATGTCTGCTAATCTGCTAGGTAGGGGTGGGTGGTATGACCAAAATTCTACATCATGGTATTTTTCTAAATTATCCCGGTTTCACGGTATTCAACTATTTTTTTCCCTTGCAGGAGTGGATGCTAACCACATTTTCCACTGCAATTACTGCAGTAGACTGGCTAAGAATAACCTATTCCAATGTTATGAGAATTGTACATTGTACAAAAAAACATTTTAATGTGCACACAAGTATTAATACAAGTTTGTATGGCCCCATAAAGTGATAGTTTTCAAGTGGGTGGCACTAACGAAGAGAAGGAATCACATTGCATGACAGATGCAGTCAAAATATAGAACCTTTTTATTGAACAAATTTTGCAAAAACAAACTATAATTTTGAAAACATATTTTCAACCATCCAAAGAGGCATTTCGACTTAGTAAAATATCCAGAGGTGCTTGTCAAAAGTTGTATTGCACTGAACATGTCTTAGAAAAGGAATAGTAAATATTTTTTGTAAACCAACTACACTTTGTTAATGTTAACCATCTCTGTCCACTGACACGTTAAAGTGAACTTTTAAACAACTTTACCATCATTAAACTGCACAATATTTAAACTAATAAATAATAACAAAATAAATAAGAGTATTATTACTGATAGTTGCACTATTACTTCAACACTTCAAGCCCAGGTGCATTACACAGTATTCACCAAATTAAAATAAAACAAAACAAGTGCAACTTGGTGATGACATCTTTACCAACTGAACCATCATTTAGGCATACTGCATTAACTCTTTTAGGGCTAATTGGTTTTTTTTGTTTCTTTTCTCCCAGGGCTGAATATTTTTCCAAAAACTAACATTTTTTTAAAAAGAACACAAAGCAATTGTTTAACATATCAAATCAACAAAAAATATTTACTTTTGACAAATGTTTCTGTCTTGCATGTTGTATGAGCCTGCATACTATATGATTTCACATACATATCACATACATTTTGCACAGCAAAGTCCTGCAAAGTCTGATCTCGCTCAAAGCAGCCATTTTCAGTCATTGCCACATTGCACTGCTTACAATATGTGTTGCTTTGGTGCATACTTTTCAATTGTCTGTTTCTGCACTTTTTCACATATATTGTTAGTGTGTACTGTAGAGAGACAAGTCACCCGTTTGCCATCGTGCCATGCCACTGCCACCAAGTTTTCTGCCCGCATGAAAACCGTATTGTCACCTCTTTTCATCTTCAGCCTGTCTGGTGTCAACTGTGAAGCCATGTGTCTCCTGTTCACCACCACAGTGCCACAAGCTCCAATTCTTCTGCTCTGTAGCTCCATGAACAATTCTGGGCATGTATAAAAATTGTCCAAATGTACACAACATGACCCAAATGTTCATAGCCCTGACGCAGCTCCAGCACAACCTGACTTGTCAAGGGACAGTTCTCTCTTTGAAAGAAATTCTTTCCTGTATATGTAATAACTTTCAGGCAGAAACCAGTGTTTGATTCTGCCAGTACAAAATCCTTTATGCCATACTTTCTGGGCTTGTCTGGCATACATTTGCAGAAAAAAAGGCGTCCCTTTTATTTTATCATAGATTCATGCACAGACAAATCACGGCTAGGCTGATAAAATTGTTTCTATGTTGGTTCCACACTGTCAAACAGTGGCTGAACTTTATGCATGGCATTATAGCCTGGCTCACCACTTGGGATTTGCTTCTGTTTATTACAGAACTGAACAAAACTCTGCAGCATCACGTACCTATCATCACGCTGCATAACCTGTCCAAAGCTACTGGGGTACAAAGCACGTTTGGACCAATGCTCCCTGAAGTTATATCACCAGTTCTGTCCCATCACTATTTGTAATGCCATAATGCCCTTCATCTCGTCTTTTGTTGTGGGTTTCCACTTTGAAAAACGAAAATGCGATGCAAGTGCAGCCCGCGATTCAAAAAATTTCTCTGCTTACCAGTTTGTCTCGTCTGACAGTAGCTGAAAAGCAACATCAGGAGAGAGCAGCCTGAAGTAGTCCAGCAGCTGGTGATCTGTCATGTCCAACAGCAAGCCATGCCGTCTTGTTAAGTCCGGTAGCCAGTTCGGCTCCCACGGATCAATGTCTGAGTATTCCTCCCACGCGAACCTTGCTGTATGTGCATCGGCTGCGCGAATGCGCTCAGCTGGCAGCCAATCAGCTGGCGCGGCATCGGCTGGTGTCTGATCAGCTGATGTAAGGCTTCTCACTCTCTTGCTCGATCTCCTGATCATGGTCAATAAAATCCGATTCTGAAAAATCAGAGTCCGACTTAGTGATAATGCGCAAAACATCGTCTGCCGAGTGTTTTCTTTTCTGCACTCGCTTCGCTCCCTTGTGACATATCGATGCCATCTTGCCATTGTTTTCATTTCGCAACTCACGCACACTCAAGGATTAGTTGCCAAGTCAACGAGTCTAGCATTCCTCCAAGCACAGAGGGAATGCCTGTGATGTGACAGTGAGTTTTGTTGCCATTAACAGCTGATTGTCACCCTCTATCCCTGGATGTCGACTTTTGTTGACATTTGCCTTCAATCCCTCCTGTCGACAAAAGTCGACATCCGCCCTAAAAGAGTTAATATGGACCTTGCTTCAAGCTAAGCTATATACATCAATAATAAAACTGCAACTTGCATTTATAATGTTATTTGTGGTATAGCCCTACGAAATCGTATTAGGGCCTTGGTGAAGAAAAAAAAATACGGACACAGGGAAGAAAAAAACAAACTATATGACGAGAATAAAGTCATCATGTTGACTTTATTCTCGACATTTCCACTTTAATTTTGACGCTTATGTCGAGATTATAGTCGACATTTCCACTTTAATTATAAAACTATGAGAATAAAGTAGAATGTCAAACTAAACTTCATCCTAAAATCAATGTTTAATTTACTAGATTTTCTCAAACCCCGTCATAAGTTAATGTAGTACATTAAATGCTTTGTGTTAAGTGTTCCCCGACCCAGTTGTTAATCACTACACTTCTTAAACTGACTTCCTCCGCACTAAGAGGAGGCGCCGGCAGCAATCACCGCACAGAATCCATTCACTTCATGATATTCCTGCTCTCTGAAAATTTAGAATGCTAAGATAAATACTTGATATTTTCATGATGAAATGCATTAAAGCAGGTATTAAACATGCACGGTAGTGAGGCGGTAGTGCTGCTCCCTCGCAGTAAGTTCACTGTATGTTCAGTGTAGAGAACTTTATGGCAGGTGTGACGAGGCTCCAAAAAACTGGATGTATGAATGGGTATCGCAAAGGTTTAACTTAAATATTGTGTAAATGTTGGGTTTGTGATCTGGTGGTTGGAGACACGAACACAGAATTAAATGGATGTTTTTCTGAGCGGGCTCTCTTTATTACACGCGTGCTGTCTGTCTGACGTACGAAAACCCCAGTTCCTATCCTTCCTTTTTCTTTCTCCACATAACCAATCACCACACGATAAACGTCTTTGTGAAATTAAAACTAGTTATAAACTTAGTCCACGGAGTGTTCAGAACTTTAAAAATATCTTCGTTGTACATGTTTAATTATGCCATCCATTCAGGGTTGCGCCCATCCCAGCAAGCATTGTGTGCGAGGCAGGGTGAATACGAGCAAAACATACACTAGCAGGGTCAATATAGCATAACAAAACCCCACATCCTACATGACTCTGAAAGGAAACTGAGGCACGCTGAGTAAACCCACCAGAAAAACATGCAAATTTAAGGCAGGGTACACCCGAGACACCCTTGTTGCGAGGCAGCATTGCAACCTTCACGCCACCGTGCCCCCACATGATTAATACATGCTTTAATGCATTTCATCATGAAAATGATATCAAGTATTTATCTTAGCATTCTAAATGTTCTGAGAGCAAGAATATCATGAAGTGAATGTATTCTGTGCGGCGATCGCTGCAGCGCCTCCTCAGTACAAGAGGAGGTCAGTTTAAGAAGCACGTACCGATTTAACATGGCTCGGGGAACACTTAACACAAAGTATTTAATGTGCTATATAACTTATGACGGGGTTTGAGAAAATCTAGTAAATTAAATATTCATTTTACGATGAAGTTTAGTTTCCGACATTCTACTTTAATGACAAATTACAAGAATAAAGTCAACATGTCGTCACACTATTACACAGTACCCAGGTACATTACACTGTATTGAAAACAAATAAAAACTACAACTTGGCTTGCAGTATTATCCAGTAGTATAGAAACAGTATTTACACATTTGAACACAATGGTCCACATCCGACCTTTTAAAACCAAAGTATCTCGCAACGGACGTGACTCCTTTGTTTCGGCAAACATTCTTCTGTGTCATCATGTTCAACTTTATCGTCAGCTACAGCTTCAGTTTCGGAAACGTTCTCTGTCCATTTTCACAGCGCAATACCTACACTACCACTACTTATTTAGCGATGTAACAGTGAAAAAGAGCCCCCGCACAACACCTCTGTGATTAGCGGTGTAGCAGTGAAAAAGGTCCCCACTTGAACAGTTTCCCGCTGAGCCATGTTCTGAACGTTGTTTAGGCAATTTAAACCGGTGTTGCAGTATAAGAAAAATCCATATCATAACAAAAATAAAAAATGGTTTTCGGTATGAACTGGTATACCGCCCAGCACTACTGCTAGGTGCAACATGTGTAGCTTGGAGGTTCTGAACACTATGGGGTGCCTCTGGGCCCTGCTTCTCCTCCATCACATCAGGTGTAGTGGTGGGTTTACTCCTTTCCTTATGCAGCTTATCTTGGTCAGCTGTATCCGCAGACCTCTCAAGTTCTTGCAAATTTTGAAGCAAAAACAGGTTGCTCTCTTTGTCTATTGTCCATTGCCCATATTCAACACCAGAAAACTCAGTCATCTGGGGTGCTCCTTCTCCCCCCGCTCTTAGGCACTAAAGGGGTATCTTTCAGAAGGGCTACTGTAGTTTTATGTGGGTGCTCCCTTACAGAAGCTGCAGTTTGAGATGCTGGCCCTCACTACCCCAGTTGCCGTCTCTCCGTGCTGCCCACTGTCTCTCAAGTCATCACCACACTATTTGCATATTTATGTATGCTAAACAACATTAATTTCTTTACCCACAGCTCCCTGTTCAGACTAGTTCATGCATACTTTTCTGTTGAGATCTTTTTCACTGAGTGTTTGCTGGTTGTTTAGGAAAAGCAGTGTCTACCCTTTTGATGGTTAAATGTTTTTTCATGCATTATTTATACTCTCACCTTATTGGTAGAGCATATTTCAGTATGGAACAATACCTGGACAGGATGCCAGCACATCACAAATTAAGCACACACACTAAAGTCAATACAGCACCTGAAGAATCTACATAGATATAGGGAGAACATGCAAGCCAAAACTTTAATTTTCTTATTTCAAGGCAGCAGCACTATTCACTGCACCACCATACCACCTTTACTAATTTAAAATATGTTAAACCTCTTGTTAAATTATCCAACAACTTATATATGTATCTCTCTCTACACTGTAACAATCTTATTCCTTAAATATTTTATCTAAAAATTAGTCCATAAAAAGTGTCCTTATACATACTTTACATATAAAATGCAAAAGAAAAACAAAAACATCTATACTTTTAAAAAGCACCCATTCTGACTGACACACACCCCACAACCTGTAGCATTTTTAATCTTGAAAGAAAGTGTGTCCTTTGTCTTATGCAGTCATGCAAAAGAACATTTTTCTTAAAACTTGATCAGGGTTTGAAGGAAAGATGCATTGTACTTTTATAAATATTTTTAGATGCTAAAGAAGACATTTTCATTACACCAAATTACACATATTCAAAACTCATATTTTAACCCAAATTAATTCTAGATATGTCTGCACAATTTAATTTTCAGCAGATGCAAAGAAATCCTGTTCACACATTGTTTTCTGAGCATAATGACATTTTTCAAACACATACAGCATTTTTAAACACATTTAATCACTTGCAATATTTTTCCGCAAACATGTCCCCTTATAAAACATCTAAAGGAGCATTTGTGTCTTTCATTCTTTTCTAACGTAGTCTCTCTGGCTCTCTCACTACACTCTTTTCTCACGTATGTATCTTTGCTGCATATTCAGATCTGTTTAAGTATTTAATTACAGTTTGCTGATAGTATCCTTTATCTCGCCATACTCTGAGCACTTACTGTTGCCATCGAAAATGCCCGTCACAGAAGGATACAGGATCCCCCCCCCCCCCCCCCCGGCACTGATTAGATCACTGGCAAAAGACCAACCAACGACGAGAAACGTGCAAATGAAATTAATTGATGATAAATTCACACATTTGAACTTAAAAGTTGAAAATGATAATGCACACTAATTTAAAAAAAAAAAATTCAAAGCCATAAAAAGAAAACACAAATAGTCAAGAACTTCTGTAGCCCACTAATATCAAGAAATAAATAATTCAAATAAACTGTACTGTGCAGGTCATCAGTCATAGATTGTTCCAAGGGATACATATTGGTTGTTGAGGGGACACTTGTATTTCTAAATATTTTATACTTTTAAAAAGGGGGAGAAGTGCTATTAACTTCAAGTTTTAAGGAAAAACTAAAGAATTTAAGCAGTGAAGTTATAAAATCTCGATTACAATAATTTTCTTTGTAACAGTAATTACTTGAAATACAAATATAAAGCTAACTTTTCTCATTAAAAACGTACAGTGTATACAGTACAGATGTTAAGTTGTATCATGTTTTTGGATTTGTAGATTTTTTAGTAAACAAATGTCAAATTCTAGACTGCTTTTCTTATAGGGTACCCATTTGCAGGTTCTTGTTTTTTAATGATGTTTCACTGGGAATCCTGGTTTCATCTCAAAGTCCAAGATAAGATGCATTTAATTACTCCAGTGTGCAGCATCTATTCAACGCATAACTTAAATATAACAGATACAAGATGTCATAGGCTTCAATACCTTGAAGCACAAAATAAGGAATGCGAGAGAAAAATGCAAAAAAAAAAAAAAAAAATCTGGAACAAGAGCAAATTTATGATGTGACTTTATGCTTTTTTGTTAAAGATGAATAACAGATCTGTACGCATTTTAAAAATATGCATGTGAAATGAGAATGATATAATCAGAATCCAATTATGACAATTTTGTTAATTTGATTTAATAGGCATTAGTTAAAGATAGTCTGTAGTTTTTTTCAGTTAATGTATTTATAAATGAGACTGTATATCACAATATTTATTCCTGTTAAGCAACATCGTGATGGGGAATCTATATTTACTTATAGGTCTGGGATGGAGGCAGAATGCAAGTAGCTGCAAGTGGATTGACTTCTCAAGTTTCCTGAAAACATGTTTAAAACTAGACACTTCTGTTAAGTACAAAAATTAGCAAAAATAGTTAAAGGGTGCCACAGACTTTGTCATTACACTTCCATTCAATCGGTATGACTGCATGCAAAACTTTGTTTCTTGAAGGAAATGAATTTATTTAAAAAAAAAAAAAAAAAAAAGATTATTTAGTCTTTGAAATGAAAATATAAGTTCAGTAAATACCAATTAATTAAAACATCAACACCATGAATCACACTGAGAAATGAACATAAAATTGTGTTCTTATTTATAAGTCAACAAATACAGAACTCTGACCTACTACTTTGAAGCACTCGGGCATCTCTTTCAACAGCAGAATGGACTTGCAAATTGCGCTCCCATATAAAAAGTAAAAAACACACTCTCCTTGCTAGCCAGCCTTTGTACCTAAAAATAAAAACAAATTATATCGATCATACTACAGAAAGGAGGATCAATCAGATGCCTTTAATTGCCAGACAATAATGAACATCATACTATTCAGTAAGCCCAACACTTGTGCAGCAGGGAACATCATATTGTTCCAATAAAACTAAATTACTTGTAGATGCCCAAGTGGGATATCACTGAATAGTTGCATTAAAAAAAAAAACATGAATGAACTTTATTTATAATTTGGATATCTGTACCATTCTATCCTAACATTCAAACCTCTTCTATAACTTTTAAATTTAAAGTAATTTCTTATCTTATGTAATACATGTGTTAACAGAACCTGGAAATTTAAAGGACATTATTTGTGGTTTTATGTAATGAACCTCATTAACTAAAAGAAATAGTTTCACTGTGTTTATATCCATGTATATCTGATTTGTAAATGTCGGGGGGGGCGGGGGGGGGTTTACAAAATAATTCACTAAAAGCAAGGTTATTATAGTTAATAAAAACTAAAAATTAAAAAAAAATTTTTTCGTAAACTGAAATAAAATTAACAAATCCGAAATGAAAAACTAAACAGCTGGAAAGACTACCCGAAATAAAATAATTTACTAAAAATATTTTAAGTATTCGTTATTGAATAAATATTCTTGCCATTAGTCTAACCTTTGTAACTTTTAACTCTTAAACAGAAAGTAATCCACCATGAGCCACTTGCAAATATTACATCCAGTGAATGGCGGGTGGTCACACAGCATTTGCGGTCACACAGCAAGCTGAATACAGGCGCATAACGCATGTGAAACAGAAAGCGATTCACATGCCGTCTTTCATTGCACTTCTTGTATATCAAGATGTAATTCAAACGCCTGAAATCAGAATGTGCTGGTCAACAAAACCTTTACATTTTGCTCTTAAAACTTGGGTTTTGGTTGCCACTAAGGAACCGTGTGGGAATTTTTAAAGCTTTTTTTCCCTTTAGAAGGGTTTTTTTTTTTTTTTTGCTTTTTTTTTCGCCCGCACAAGAGCAAAAGTAGCTGGGTGTTTGGTGGTGCGCTTGGAAAAGTTACTTGTACCTGTTTTTGTTTTTGTTCTTGTTATCTGTATTGGAATTAGCATCGAGGAGGTAGGGTAGAAAGCAGCAGTAACTGATATCAGCATTTCTAAGCAAATAACCGCGTTGTCGTAACAGCGATTCCTTAGTTTAAAGGAAAAGAAAAAAAAGGCCGCGGCTGACTTCAAAGCAGTAAAAGGCTCAGCAGTGTGCAGGTAAGCGGCCAGCGTTAAGGCGCCGAGCAGGCACAAGCGCTGTAGGAGCAAACAAGGTAGTAACGTTTTATTTATTTTGTTTATTTTAGATTAAACAGTCCTTAGCGGTCCAGAGGTAGAACAGTAAGTGGTCGACAGCGTAGGGTTCATTAATACAGGGGAATATAAACAGTGCGAGTGGAGAGCTTATAAGAAAGAGGAGCTCAAAGGTAGGAGAAGAGACAGAGAAAAGTAAAGTTAACCTCATTGAAAGACAAATAGCAGGCAGCTGAGAGGGAGAACAGTACAGGAGCTTAAGGGGAAAAGGTGTAAAATATCTGTAGCAGATCGGAGTTATACCATTTAAGTTAAGGAGCAGCCGAAAGAAGGAGAAATTTTTTTTTAAT
This sequence comes from Erpetoichthys calabaricus, assembly GCF_900747795.2. Taxonomy (NCBI): domain Eukaryota; kingdom Metazoa; phylum Chordata; class Cladistia; order Polypteriformes; family Polypteridae; genus Erpetoichthys; species Erpetoichthys calabaricus. The sequence goes on from NC_041394.2 coordinate 39,290,037, forward strand.
AAATTAAAAGTTAAGGCAGTTTACTAATCCCAAATCAAATTTTAATAATGAGGCCCGTGCAATGCAAGTCCTGTTGGATGTTGGACTTTTTAGATGATGGTTTAGAAGAGCCAGTTGTCTATGAGGGCTACATCTGCAAGAGATGTCAGCTGATCCAGCACCTCGAGTTCAGGGTCGCTGAACTGGAGGAGGAGTTGGCTGACCTGCGTTGTAATAGAGAATTGGCGGACTTGCCCCAGGTGTCCTTTAGAGAGATAGTGTGCACCCCCAAGGTGGCGCGGGAGGAGATTCCAGACCAGACAGGTAGAAACAGGCGGGTCATGGTCACAAGGCATAAGGCAAAGGGTGCACACTGTCCGGGGACATCAACACCAGAATTAGAAGTGTCAAACCGTTATCATGCCCATGCGGAGCTGGACGGTGTCTCTGATAATTCTGAGGTGGTAGGCAGGGATGAGGAGCCCCAACGGGCCACCTCAAAACCAGTTCCCAAAAAGAGAGAGGTAGTGATAGCTGGGGACTCAATCATTAGGGGGATTGAAGCACAGGTGTGCTCCAGAGAGAGAGAGAGTCTTGCATGGTGTGTTGCCTTCCGGGAGCATAGGTGGGGGACCTCCCTGGAAGGGTGGATAGGCTCTTGGCCAGAGCAGGGATGGATCCAGTTGTCATTGTCCATGTTGGAACAAATGACATACACAAGGGTAGTCTGTCAGTTCTGCGATCCAAATTCAAAGAGTCAGGTGCTAAGCTGAGGAGCAGAACTGACAAGGTAGTCTTCTCCAAAGTTCTGCCTGTGCCATGCGCCAGTCCAGGTAAGACTGAGGAGATTAGAAGGCTTAATGCGTGGCTCAAATCTTGGTGCAGGGTAGAAGGGTATAGGTTTATGGGGCATTGGGAATCCTTTTGGAACAGATGGGACCTGTTCCACCGTGACGGGTTACATCTGAACTGGAGGGGCACCAATGTATTGGGGAGGCTAGTCGAGGATTGTTTAAACTAGGGAATGGGGGGGCAGGGAGTTTAGGACAGGCCAGGTTTAGAGCTATACATGGAAGAACAAACAATGGTGTAGAAACAAGAATGCATAGTAATGTAAATTCTAAGCAAACATTTAAATGTAGGAGTAATACATTAAAAATAGCTTGCCTTAATGCTAGAAGTATCAAAAATAAGGTAAGTGAGTTGGAGTTATATGTAGCAGAGCATAATTATGATATTATAGCAATAACGGAAACCTGGCTAAATAACAAAGATGGGGATGAGTGTAACATAGAGGGATACGCATTTTTTAGGAAGGATAGACAGAACAGAAAAGGAGGTGGGGGTACTGTTTTTGCCAAGCAGGATTTAAATGTAAGTCTTCTTCAGCTGTATGATGAGCCCCATCGTAGTGAGGACATGTGGCTTCGCCTGGAAAATCTTAGGGAAAGAGGTCTTATTTTAGGAGTGTGTTATAGACCACCCAATTCGAACAGTAATTTCAACACACACCTTTTTAGTAATATCAAAAAGGCAAGTTTACAGGGAGATATTATTGTCATGGGGGACTTTAATTATCCAAATATTAACTGGGATAACCTTACAGATGGCGGACTATAAGAGCAGGAGTTTTTAGAAGTAATCAATGACTGTTTTTTAACACAGCATGTTAAAGCACCAACACGGGGTGAAGCCTGTCTGGATTTAGTATTTTGTAATAATCCATATTACTAACCGAGAATGCTAAACCGGATGATGGACGCAGGCACATCCGGCCATGGGCCGTAGCTGCAAAAAGACGTACTGCGCCGGCGCAACAAACAGTCCGCGAGAGTCGGCTGAGGACCCGAGAAAGGCGGACAAAAGAGGGCGAGAGAGGCGGATGAGGGTCCGCGAGAGACGCAGGCGCAAAAAGAGTCCGACAGGAGCACAGAAAACAGGAGTGAGCACATACAGAAAGGAGTCACAAAAATGAGGCTCAACAAGCACCAAAATAAGGAAAAAAAACATTAAAGAGTACTCAAACGAGGGGAAAGCACGAAACACATTGCACACGAAACTAAACACACCAAAAAAAAAAGAACAGACGAGCGCACAATAGCAAGGCACGACCATACCCCCCGCCACCCTACAGGCACGGGACGGGACGGGACGGGACACACACCAAGAGGGGGATTCAACAAGCCCATGGACGACCAAAAAAAAGAACACAAAACCACCCCACAGACCCTACAAGCAAGGGACGGGACACACACAAAGAGGGGGAGAGAGGCGGATGAGGGGCCGCGAGAGACGCAGGTGCAAAAAGAGTCCGACGAGAGCACAGAAAACAGGAGTGAGCACATACAGAAAGGAGTCACAAAAATGAGGCTCAACAAGCACCAAAATAAGGAAAAGGCACATAAAAGAGTACTCAAACGAGGGGAAAGCATGAAACACATTGCACACGAAACTAAACACACCAAAAAAAAAGAACAGACGAGCGCACAATAGCAAGGCACGACCATACCCCCCCCCCCCACCCTACAGGCACGGGACGGGACGGGACACACACCAAGAGGGGGATTCAACAAGCCCATGGAAGACCAAAAAAAAGAACACAAAACCACCCCACAGACCCTACAAGGAACGGAGACGTGAACAACGCGCAAATGAACTGACAGAAAAAAAAAAAGCAAGACGCGAAAAGCGCAAAGCTCAAATGACCGACATACAAAAACGGACAAGGCTCGATACAAACAATGCACGGCGTAGACTGAAACGGACTTTGCGCAAAGCTGAGGCGAATAAAAAAAAAGAAAAAAATAGCGCGTCACAAATAATGGACATGCAACAAAAAGGCAAGCAACCGCAAAAAGCAAAACATGCCCGTCGCGGTCATCAACACCACACACCTGTTAAACGCTTACGACAATTGGCTGAAAACGCCTTCAATAAGGAATCCACTATTGAGGAAAATTCATTGGGATTAATGAATGTCATTTGCAATCATTGTCATTCACTTAACTTCACAGAAGAAACAACTGGCAATACAAGTAATGAATTTACACGTTGTTGTCAAAAAGGTCAGATTAGACTGCCTCCTTTACATTCATATCCTGAATATCTAAAGAAGCTTCTAACTAACGATGTGCCTGAAAGTAAAAACTTTATGAACTGTATTAGATCCTACAATAGTTCATTTGCTTTTGCATCTACCGGAGTAAATATCAGGCCACCAAAAGGCAATGGCCCATACTGCTTTCGCATATGTGGACAAATATTGCATCGCATTGGAACAGTGCACCCTGAAACAAATCAACAACGCAAATATGCACAAATCTACATCCTAGATCCGGATGAGGCGATCTATCAATGCATGAACCTTCCTGAAAACAAACAATGCACAGAGCTTATAATGAGAAACGTCACTCATGTCATAAACAATCACCCATTAGCTAAGTCTATAAAAATGCTACATGAAGTTGAAAAGGAGGCAAATACAAAAGCAAATGCAGAAGGTATAGCAGCAACTACAATTGCTTTGGTCTTGATAAAGGACAAAGAACAAGATCCAAGACGATACAATCTGCCCGTCGTTAATGAAGTGGCAATTGTCTTTCAAAGTAAAGATGGTGAGCCTCCATTTCACAGAGATATTGTTCTACATTTACGTCCTGATAAAAACAACACACCTACATTCAAACGCATAGACATTTGCTTTCCGCTTCTTGATACTTTAACATACCCCATATTATTTCCAACTGGACAGGAAGGATTGGCTCTTATGCTCCTTGGGTATACATTGGAAAACTTCCATTTACCAAATGTTCCAGATTCCTTACCGGATATAAATTACACACCTATTGATCTACAACAAGAAGAACGAATTGCACAAACTATGCTTTCCTCTTTAAATGAATTACAATCTGATGCTTTTCAACAAATTATTCATGCCACGGAGGACAACAGCCCTATACCCAAATGCGTCTTTCTTGACGGCCCTGGAGGAAGCGGAAAAACATACCTTTATGAAACACTTATACATTTCTTTGCTGCAAGACAACAGATGATTATCGCATCTGCTACAACCGGAGTGGCAGCAAATCTGTTAATAAATGGTCGTACATGTCACTCAATATTCAAAATACCGGTCCCAATCACAGAGACATCAGTATCCACTATGAACATTCACAGTAGCAATGCCCGAGACATCCGTCTTGCAAAACTGATAATTATTGATGAATGTACAATGGCATCCAGTCACTTACTCAAAACCATTGATAAACTTCTACAAACGTTGATGAATAATAATATTCCCTTTGGAGGAAAAGTTCTTTTATTAGGAGGAGATTTTAGACAATGCTTAGCTATTGTTCCACATGCCATGCGCTCAGCTATTGTTCAGTCCACCTTAAAATACGCAGACAATTGGCATTGCTTTAAAACAATACAGTTGGTACAAAACATGCGATGTCCAGATCCAGAATATAACAGTTGGCTAATACAACTGGGAAATGGTACACTCACAAATACAGATGGACTTCACCCAGATATTATTTCCATTCCACAATCCTTTATCTCAGACGACTTAGTAAAAGAGATATTTGGAACAGCAATCACATTAGACCAAATACTCCTTTTAACACAACGCACTATATTATGTCCAAAAAATATTAATGTTAATCACATTAATAACCAAGTCATTTTATTACTTCCTGGAGAGAGACAGATCTTTCTAAGCTCAGACAAAGTTGACTCTGATGACGACAATGAACATATAAATTTCCCCTTAGAATATTTGAACACTATTAACCCTGCCGGATTACCACAACACAACCTTACCCTTAAAAACGGAACAATAATCATGCTATTAAGAAACCTTAACACAAAACAGGGTTTATGCAATGGCACACGGTTAGTCGTCAACACCATGACACGCAATGTTATTCAAGCAACAGTTCTTACAGGATCACATGCTAACAATACTGTTCTCATTCCTAGAATTGACCTTACAAGTTCTGAGCTAGAATTACCTTTTACATTGAAACGCCGACAGTTCCCCATTAAACCTGCATTTGCCATGACCATCAACAAATCACAAGGACAAACCATGGACAAGGTTGGCATCTACCTCTCTGAACCCGTTTTTGGACATGGACAACTTTATGTTGCCTTCTCACGTGTTCGCCGTTCATCTGACGTTAAAGTTAAAATTATAAATAATCCATGCCAAGGAAGACTCATTCAAGGACAAGACACCATCTTTACTACTAATGTTGTATACAAAGAAATATTCCAATAAAACATTAATATATGACAAACACTCTATTTGTTATTTCTATGGGCATCATCCAAAGCTGCACACTATTCTATATCTAATTCATACATCTGACTCTTTCTCATGTCCCAACGCCAGGGGTTGGCGAGCGAAGCAAGCAGGGGGCGGAGCCCCCTAGTCAGGATAGAATTGAGGGTGTAGAGGTGATTGAACCACTAGGGTCAAGTGACCATAATGTAATACAATTCTCAGTATTTTGTAAGATTGCAGATGCAAAGACTAAAATTGTTAAGTTGAACTTTGGTAGGGCTAATTTTGAGCAGATGCGACAAAGTCTAAGTAGGATACACTGGGATAAGCTTTTAAGTGTGGAGACAGTCGAGGAGCAGTGGAACAGGTTTAAAAATGTTTTACATGTAATGCAGGACAGATACATGCCTAAATTTGGAATTAATAGGAAACTAAAAAAAACTCCACGGTGGATTAATAAAGATTTAAAAAAGAAGTTGTAAAGGAAAAAACTGCTTTATAAGGCATATAAGACTAATGACTGCAAATTGAATTGTAGAGCGTATGAGAACATGAGGGCAACCATTAAGAAGGATATCAGGGAGGCTAAAAGACAGTTGGAGAGGAATATAGCAGATAAGGTGAAAGAAGACCCTAAGAGATTCTTTCAGTATTTTAGTAGTAAAAGAACAGTCAAGGAGGAGGTCACGGGCATCAGGAATAGTAATGGGGAATTAAAAGATACAGACAGTGAAATAGCGGATGCCTTAAACTTACATTTATCTGAGGTGTTTACAAGTGAGCAAGTGGATAAGCTCCCACAGGTAAAGGCGACTACTAAGGAGGTACTGAGGGATTTGGAAATTGTAGAGGGAGAAGTACTGCTCAGATTAAATAAGCTGAAATCAAACAAATCACCAGGACCAGATAATATTTATCCTCGTTTTCTTAAGGAGGCTAGTGAGTACATATATAAGCCCTTGACGCATATTTTTAGGAAGTCACTGCGCACTGGAGAGATTCCGAAGGACTCGAAAATGGCAAATATCATCCCATTATATAAAAAGGGTGACAGGGCAGATCCAAGCAACTATAGGCCAGTAAGCTTAACATGCATCACAGGAAAATTAATGGAAGGAATTATTAAGGATAAGATTGAGCAACTCCTGGCAAGGACAGGAGTTATTCTGAACAGTCAGCATGGGTTCAGAAGAGGGAGGTTGTGTTTTACTAACATGCTGGAATTCTATGAGGAGGCAACAAAAGGATACGATCAAAGTGGAGCTTATGATATTATTATCTGGACTTTCAGAAAGCATTTGATAAGGTGCCACATGAGAGGTTGGGCATCAAATTAAAAGAGGTGGGAGTTCAGGGTGATGTTTGTAGATGGGTGCAGAATTGGCTCAGACAAAGGAAGCAGAGCGTGATGGTGCGAGGAACCTCATCAGAACTGGCCGATGTTAAGAGTGGTGTTCCACAGGGGTCAGTGCTAGGGCCGCTGTTATTTTTAATATATATAAATGATTTAGATAGGAATAAAAGTAACAAGCTGGTTAAGTTTGCAGAGGATACCAAGATAGGTGGATTAGCAGATAATTTGGAATCTGTTATATCATTACAGACTTGGATAGCATACAGGCTTGGGCAGATGAAATTTAATGTCAGTAAATGTAAAGTATTACACATTGGAAGTAAAAATGTTAGGTTTGAATACACAATGGGCGGTCGGAAAATCGAGAGTACACCTTATGAGAAGGATTTAGGAGTCATAGTGGACTCTAAGCTATCGACTTCCCGACAGTGTTCAGAAGCCATTAAGAAGGCTAACAGAATGTTAGGATATATAGTACGATGTGTGGAGTACAAGTCCAAGGAGGTTATGCTCAACCTTTATAATGCACTGGTGAGGCCTCATCTTGAGTACTGTGTGCAATTTTGGTCTCCAGGCTACAAAAAGGACATAGCAGCACTAGAAAAGGTCCAGAGAAGAGCGACTAGGCTGATTCCAGGGCTACAGGGGTTGAATTATGAGGAAAGATTAAAAGAGCTGAGCCTTTACAGTTTAAGCAAAAGAAGATTAAGAGGTGACATGATTGAAGAGTTTAAAATTACGAAGGGAATTAGTGCAGTGGATCGAGACTGTTATTTTAAAATGAGTTCATCAAGAACACGGGGACACAGTTGGAAACTTGTTAAGGGTAAATTTCGCACAAACATTAGGAAGTTTTTCTTTACACAAAGAACGATAGAAACTTAGAATAAGCTACCAAGTAGTGTGGTAGACAGTAAGACGTTAGGGTCTTTCAAAACTCGACTTGATGTTTTCTTGGAAGAAATAAGTGGATAGTACTGGCGAGCTTTGTTGGGCTGAATGGCCTGTTCTCGTCTAGAGTGTTCTAATGTTCACCGTATGTATGGACAGAAAAATCACAAGTGATTAATGTTTCAGTTTATTTCTCAGGTGCCTGCTTTTTGTTGAGAATAATTCACCTGCCACTTTGTACTTGAGAAACCTTTTTTGAAAATAAAATGGCACTTTGAGAGACTGACTAGGTTATCATATAAGATCAGCATATTGTTACTGCCCAATCACTTTTGCTTTAAAAAAAGTAGTTAAACAACAAAGCGATACAAACCTTGTAAAATTCCTGATTTGGCAATGTCTACTCTACTGAACTACAGGTAGGTAGGCAAAGAGAGTCTGCCAACTGGTGAAAAACTAAACATACTAATGTGTTTTTGCATTTTTTTTCTTTATTCATTATCTTTTGTTAGTTTATATTCACAGCTCAAAATACCTGATATTGTGAAAATAATCCAGAAGCAGAATTATGTTTTAAAATATTTCTCCCCCTCTTTTAATTTTTTCCTCTCTCTCAAAACAGATGGTGAAATAGCATATTCATTTTGTTCTTAACATCAGTCATATCATACATATTGCATAGCAGGGATTTTTCCTGCCTTGCATCCAAACCTGCCGGGGTAGGCTCAAGGTTTCCTGCGATCCTGCTCTGGACAAACAGGTGTAGATAATGTACAGTATATACTGTTCTTTATTTCAGATGCTGTCTCTTGTTGTTTTGTGGCTGTCCATACACCTATTACCTACTCTTGCTATGCTCATTATGGGTTTACTGTTCTTATGCGTGGGCTATTCAAGTCTCACTGCCCCTAACCTTGACACTAAATGCTTGTTTTTCTTTGTTTCCCTCAATACAGCTAGGTGGGGTCTGCACACTAATTCAAGCCTAAGAGCCCTGTTCTTCCTAAGCCCCTATGACTTTCATGATCACACCTGTCAGAACATAGCAGAATCTATTTTCTGATTTTTGATGTCTTATCAGACCTGCAATTGGCAAAATTCTGCCTAAAAATTTTATGTGCCTGAGATGGAATCAGAGATCAATATGGCTGGTAGAAAATAAAGCCCAGTATGGAAGATTTTTGAATGCAATATTGAAGGCATTCATTACAAGCACATTTTCTAAGAGCAGGATATGTTGTGTGCTGTAAACACTTGGGAATAAAAAATAAAACTCAAACTTTAAAATTCACCTAAATTTCATTACAAACTGTCCCATTCTGTGCTCTTCTTTGTTGTTTTTGTACATCCGCTACACCCGTCAGAACCTTATAGACATCGGTGTCCAGATCCAGACATCTGTTTCAAGTGTTTTTCATCACGCGCACACACACAACATCCCAGACAACATAGCAAGACCAGAAGGCTCTCCGTGGATTGTTGTCGGGTCTAGGAGACGGTGCAGACGGAGGAGGGAAAGGAAGCAGAAGCAGGGCCGCAGATCCAGTGTTATGCTAAGGCTAAAAAAACAACCACACAAGCCACCTCTACTGAGCCTGTATCTTACCAAGGCCAGATCCCTGGTGCATAAAACGGATGACTTGGAATTACAACTCGCTGGAAATCGCTATGTTTGTGACTACTGTGTTTTGATTATCACTGAAACCTGGCTTCACCCGGGGATACCCGATGCTAGCATGCAGCTAGCAGGTCGCACTCTGCTCCGCTGGGACAGGACAAAGGAATCTGGTAAGAGCAGAGGAGGGGGGCTCTGTATTTACGTGCATGAGAACTGGTGCAACAACGGGACAATTATAGACAAACACTGTTCCCCTGACCTCGAGTGCATTTCTGTAAGATGCCGGCCTTTTTTTCTACCAAGAGAGCTAACAGTAGTGATTGTCATGGCTGTGTACATTCCACCAGACATCAATGTAAACATGGCGCTCTCTCTCCTGCTGAACACCATTAACGAACAACAGCGAGCCCACCCTGACAGTGCTCACATAATTGCAGGAGACTTTAACAAGGCCAATTTGAAGACTGTACTCCCCGAACTCGGCCAGTCCGACCATCTTTCTCTCCTGCTCTCCCCAGCCTACACCCCCCTTAGACGCAGTGCCAGGCCCACCATAAAGACTGTTACAACCTGGCCTGAAAATGCATTCTCCAAACTACAGGGCTGCTTCAAACAGACAGACTGGGGACATATTTGAACACCAAGAGCTGGAAACATTCACAGGAACGGTACTGGACTATATCAGGTTCTGCATCGGAAATGTGACTGTGCACAAAAACATTTGGGTTTTCCCAAACCAGAAACCCTGAATGACCAGCTAGGTCCGTACACTCGTCAGAGCCCGCGGCGCTGCCTTCAGGTCAGGTGACAGAGCTCTGTACAGGGTTGTCCGAGCCGCTCTGAAAAGTGGAACTAAAAAAGCCAAGACAGACCATAAGAGGAGCATAGAGTCCCACCTGTCCAGCCACAATACACAGGAGGTGTGTCAGGGAATACAAAACATCACAAACTACAGAGGCTGTGATGCAACAACAGGAGATCTGAGTGCACCGCTTGCAGAGGAGCTAAACTGCTTCTTTGCTCGCTATGAATCATCACCGTGCACATCCAGGCTTTCTCTGACCACCAAAGAGCTTACAGAGAAGCACTAACTTCCGCCAAGAACACCCATTACGGCAGAATAATAGAAAGTGGCCACGATAACCCAAGGGTTCTGTTCTCTGTAGTTAATAAACTACTCGAACCCGCATCTGGCCCAACTACCTCTTCTACTGAAGTCTGTGAGGAATTCCTCCACTTTTTCCGTAACAAAATTAATGATCTAAATAATTCAACTAACATAAATACATCATCTGTTTAAATCTTTTCCTGTTTTCCCACTCCATCCAGCTCCTTCTCTAAGTTCTCACCAGTCACATCTGCGTCTGTTAATAACCTGCTTTGTAAGATGAGGCCGACTACTTGCGTACTGGACCCCATCCCCACCACACTACTTGAATCCTGCCTTCATGCCATAATCCCGACTGTTACAACAATAATAAACTCATCCCTTGACACTGGCTCTGTGCCGCTCACTTTTAAAATTGCTTCTGTAACCCCAATGTTAAAAAAGTCTGGTCTTGATGCTGACAATCTTAACAATTTCCGGCCTATTTCCCACTTACCTTTCCTGTCAAAAGTTCTTGAGCGTGTTGTAGCTTCCCAACTCACCAATTACCTAACCTCTAATAATTTGATGGAACCCTTTCAGTCTGGTTTCAGGGCGCGGCACAGCTGTGAAACTGCTCTGCTACGGGTAACCAATGATTTGCTTATGGCAGCAGACTCTGGACAAACCAGCATATTAATTCTGTTAGACCTCAGTGCAGCATTTGACATTGTCAGACATGACATCCTACTGTCCAGAATGGAGAACATGCTGGGTATCTCTGGCACTGCCCTCTAGTGGTTCAAGTACTCAAATGTGGCACTTGGTGCCACGGCCCACCCGCCAAGTTGTTTTGCCTGCCTAAGGAAAAGTCATCTCTGATGGAGGATCGCAGGAATCGTGGGAGAGAGGGGTCCTTTCATCGGATTGGCTGGCCCAGCACTGTTTCAGCTGTGGAATGGCCAAATGGGGGAGGCAGCTTGAAGGATGAGGTCTCCAGGACTCTATACAAATACAAATCTTATTATGGGATATATCATCTACTGTTAAATTCTGCTCTGTACTTCTAAAATTTATATATATATTTTTTTTTATTTCTTACTATATTGAGAAATTGTTCTGTGTACTGTACTGTATTGTATTGACCCCCTTCTTTTGACACCCACTGCACGCCCAATCTACCTGGAAAGGGGTGTCTCTCTGAACTGCCTTTCCCAAGGTTTCTTCCATTTTTCCCTACTAGGTTTTTTTGGGAGTTTTTCCTTGTCTTCTTAGAGAGTCAAGGCTGGGGGGCTGTCAAGAGGCAGGGCCTGTTAAAGCCCATTGCGGCACTTCCTGTGTGATTTTGGGCTATACAAAAATAAACTGTATTGTATTGTATTGTATTGTAAGTCCTATCTGACTGATAAGCAAGAGTTTGTTAGTCTTGGCAAGAGCAGATCCAGCTCAGCGCCAGTCACACAAGGAGTCCCTCAAGGCTCTGTCCTCTGCTTTTCTGTATTTACATGCTTCCCCCCTTGGCCATATTATCTGTTGCTATGGACTGGGTTATCATTTTTATGCAGATGATACTCAACTCTATTTCAATGTTAAAAGTGGAACTTCATCAGAGCTTTCTCAGCTCACAACCTGCCTTAGTGAGATTAAAACCTGGATGGAGCAGAACTCTTTAAAATTAAATTGCAATAAAACTGAACTCCTGCAAATTGGGACTAAAATGCAACTTAATAAAATGAGCTCCTTCCCAGTCTATCTTGGCAGTGATCTCATCAGACCTGCCTCTACTGTAAAAAAATCTTGGTGTCATTTTTGATTCCTCCCACATAAATCACATTAAGAAACTTTCTTACTGTCACCTCCATAACATATCCCGTGTTCGCTCCTTCCTCTCCTTTTCTAACGCTGAGAAACTTGTCCATGCTTTTATCACATCCCGCATCGATTATTGTAATTCCCTACTGGCAGGTGCCCCTTCTAATCTTATATTACAGCTCCAGCTTATTCAAAACTCAGCTGCAAGAGTCCTTACTCGAACCAGCAGCAGCGAGCACATCACACCCATCCTGCTCCGTCTCCACTGGCTCCCTGTGTCTTACAGAATCGAATATAAAATCCTACTAATAACTTACAAAGCCTTAAATAACCTCGTGCCAAACTACATCAGTGACCTTCTCCATCACTATGTGCCTGCCCGCCCACTAGGGTCCTCTGATTCTGGCAATCTTGTTGTGCCCCTCACTAATCTACACTCCATGGGTGACAGGGCCTTCAGCTGTATAGTGCCCAGACTCTGGAATGACCTACCAAAATTAATCAGGTCAACTGACTCCGTGAATTCTTTTAAAAAACAACTCAAAACTCATCTGTTCAGGAAGGCTTTTAGCTCTATTTGACTTTATTACCCTTCTCTCAGTTTACTTCTCTGTCAAGATGCTAATGTAACCTGTGTGTGTGTGCTAGACCATCAATTATGTTGTGTGTTTTTTTTGTTTTTTTTTCAGAATTCACTGTCGTAATCTTCTTTATTTATCTGGTTTGTACAATGCTATATACTGTATACGCTGCCGTTCTTTATTATATTCTGTAAGTGCCTTGAGCATGGGAAAGGTGCTATATAAATAAAATGTACAGTAATCCCTCCTCCATCGCGGGGGTTGCGTTCCAGAGCCACCCGCGAAATAAGAAAATCCGCGAAGTAGAAACCATATGTTTATATGGTTATTTTTAGAATGTCATGCTTGGGTCACAGATTTGCGCAGAAACACAGGAGGTTGTAGAGAGACAGGAACGTTATTCAAACACTGCAAACAAACATTTGTCTCTTTTTCAAAAGTTTAAACTGTGCTCCATGACAAGACAGAGATGACAGTTCTGTCTCACAATTAAAAGAATGCAAACATATCTTCCTTTTCAAAGGAGTGCAAAGCAAGCAGTCAAAAAAAAAAATCAATAGGGCTTTTAAGTATGCAAAGCACCGCCGGTACAAAGCTGTCGAAGGCGGCAGCTCACACCCCCTCTGTCAGGAGCAGGAAGAGACAGAGAGAGAGCCACAGAAAAACAAAGTCAAAAATCAATACGTGCCCTTTGAGCTTTTAAGTATGCGAAGCACTGTGCAGCATGTCCTTCAGGAAGCAGCTGCACACAGCCCCCCTGCTCACACCCCCCTACGTCAGCACAAGAGAGAGAGAGAGAGAGAGAGAGAAAGTAAGCTGGGTAGCTTCTCAGCCATCTGCCAATAGCGTCCCTTGTATGAAATCAACTGGGCAAACCAACTGAGGAAGCATGTGCCAGAAATTAAAAGACCCATTGTCCGCAGAAACCCGCGAAGCAGCGAAAAATCCGCGATATATATTTAAATATGCTTACATATAAAATCCGCGATGGAGTGAAGCCGCGAAAGGCGAAGCGCGATATAGCGAGGGATCACTGTATTATTATTATTATTACAACAGCAGCACTCACTGCTCCAGCCCTGCTCCCACCCCATTCACTGTAAAGGTGCACAATGTCAGACGGGTGCTCCTGGCAGTGACCCCCAAGAAGGATGCCGGCCCAGATGGAGTGCCTGGTAGGGTGCTCAGAACGTGTGCCCACCAGCTCACCTTTATCTTCACCAAAATCTTCAACCTCTCCCTAGCCCAGGCAGTCATTCCGTCCTGCCTAAAATCAGCCACAATCATTCCAGTGCCGAAGAAGTCTCCCGTCACCATCCTAAATGATTAATGCCCTGTGGCACTCACTCCAGTAATCATGAAGTGCTTCAAGAGACTGGTTCTCCAGCACATCAAGGACTATCTCCCCCAAGACTTCGATCTCTACCAATTTGTATATCACGCAAACAGATCCACAGAAGACGCCATTGCCGTAGCTCTCCACTCTGTGCTGAGCCATCTGGAGCAGGAGTAGAGCTATGTCCGGATGCACTTTGTGGATTACAGCTCAGCTTTCAATACAATCATTCCTGATATTCTCATCACCAAACTGGTCACTCTTGGCCTCCCCCCTCTCACATGTGTCTGGATAAAAGACTTTCTTACCAACCGGCTCCAGACTGTGAGACTCGGCCCCTACCACTCCTCCATTCGCACAATGAACACCAATACCCCACGAGGCTGTGTGCTGAGCCCCCTCCTGTACTCTCTCTACACCCACGACTGCAGTCTGACCCACAACAACCACCTCATCGTCAAGTTTGCTGACGACACCACAGTGGTCGGACTCATCTCAAAGGGAGACGAGGCAGCCTATAGAGAGGAGGTCCTGAAGTTGGCAGCCTGGTGTTCAAAGAACAATCTGGCTCTGAACACCAGGAAAACCAAGGAGATCATTGTCAACTTCAGGAGGCACAGCACCGACTTAGCCCCCCTTTACATCAATGGCAAGTGTGTGGAGAGGGTCCATACCTTACGGTTTCTCGGCGTCCTTATCTCTGCTGACATCTCCTGGACAGACAACATCACAGCAGTCATCAAGAAGGCTCAGCAGCGGTTACACTTTCTGAGGTTCTTAGAAAGCACAACCTGGACTCCAACCTGCTACTGACCTTCGAGAGCCTGCCGACATACTGTATCAGCATCAGTATGGTACGGCAGCTGCACCATGGCAGACAGGACGAGGCTTCAGAGAGTAGTAAAGGCAGCACAGATGATCATCGGCTGCCCTCTCCCCTCCCTGATGGACATTTACACCTCCCGCTGCCTCAGCAGAGCAAAAAACACCATCAAGGACAGCTCCCACCCTGGCTCTGATCTGTTTGACCTGTTGCCCTCAGGGAGGCACTACAGGTGTATCACAACAAGGACAAACAGACTTAAAAACAGTTTTTTCCCCAAAAGCCATAACCATTCTGAACTCACACATGCACTGACTACACAGTCTAACCTGGACTTCCTTCTATCCATCAACTGTGCAATATCCAATATCTAAATGGTATTGATAATAACTGAAATACAGTGGAACCTCGGTTTGCAAGCATAATTCGTTCCGGAAACGTGCTCGTAGTCCAAAGCACTCGTATATCAAAGTGAATTTCCCCATAAGAAATAATGGAATCTCAGATGATTTGTTCCACAACCCAAAACTATTCATATAAAAATGATTAATACAAACTATAAAGTAAAAATACATAAAACAAATTAACCTGCACTTTACCTTTGAAAAGAATCATGGCTTGTGTGAGTGAGTTTCTAAACTCTTGTGGGATTCCACCCAACAGGACGACACACGGAAGAGCGTCCCAAAGCAATCACAGTCTCCCAGCGCTGTAGCAGTTCGCCGAAAAAGCGGATCCGAAAAGATCGCGGACATGCTATAAGCACCTGCCGTCGATGGGTGAAACAAGGAACATTATAAATAAGCAGGGCCCTGCCTGACTGCTGTGTCTGTTTCAAGCTGAATAAGCCTGGTGTTGCTAAAGTACTGAGACTCGGCTTTGTGTTTTAGTGTGCAAGACGGGGACTCGCACATCACAGCACACACGTGCGCGCACGCGAGTACACACATGCGCACGCGAGCGAGCACACACACATACAAACACAAGCGCGCGCGCACACACAGTCACAATGCTAATGCTGTAGTAAACAGTATATGCTTGTACGGATGTTTACTATGAGTGAGGCACACAGACGGAGAATAGGAGACGATTGCCCACAATCCCGCAGCGAGAGAGAAAAGAACCATCAGCTCAGTTGTGATCACATGACGCTCAGCAGACAATGAGTATACGTACTACTCGTACTGCAAGACCTCGCTCGTTTATCATGTCAGAATTTATTAAAAATTTTTGCTCATCTTGCAAAACGCTTGTAAACCATGTTACTCGCAAACCGAGGTTCCACTGTATCTGTATACTGTACAACATCATTACTCTCAGGGTCCAACATCCACTACTCACTGCACATGATCATCACTGTGCAATATTTTCTATATTATTTAAATAATGTGCAATAACCCAATAGTGCAATAGTTATTTATTCTTTCCATATGTATATAGCATCGCAGAATTTTTTTGCAACTTTTTGCACCATTTGTTTATTTGTTGTGTTCTACATATATGTCTGCACTGAAGGAGCTGCTTTTAATCTCATTGTACATGTGTATAGTGACAATAAAGGCATTCTATTCTATTCTAATTAAAAGTACCAACAGTCAGCACACATTTGTTCAGCACAAATGACATAGAAAATATTTTACAAATTATAAAATTGTTCAAATTCAGTATCTGCTTATGATTGTTCGTTATCAGACAAAAATAAAAACAGATAGTGTAAGCTTACTACACTACATAGTTTACTAACATTGTTGTATGATATTGTTGTATGCAAAATTTCACATCACAAGTTGATAAATATTTTGTATGTCTTTATTTGTAACTTAGAAAAGCAATGTAATATTAGTGTTATATTATTGATAACAGCAGCAATGGTTTGATGGTTTATGAACCCCTTCCTCCCTTTTAGGACTGAGTCTCTTTGTATTTTTACGACAGGGTTGGGGGAAGTGCCTCAAACAAGTTTAACTAATATTTATCTGCAGGACTCCCAGTCAAACCCCACAGGAAAGCCAGGCTGCCTAACTGCCAAGCTTTACCTTAACATATGGTTTGGAGGGCAGGTGTGAAGATGTTCTATCCCCCCATTGGTCTGAAGTATGGCTGTTTGGAACTGGCTTGTATCAAAAGCTTTTAAGTACTATGACGCCCTATTGGCTGTAGGGGTTGGACAGAAAACCTATAAATTTCCTTACTTTACCCAGCTCTCTCTCTCTCTCTTACCAAACAGATGAAAGACCATCTAATACCATGAACTGAAAAGGACAACACATTGAAGAGCACAGCTCAGCAGCCATACCGAGACAGGCATGCGGCCTGTTCTGAAGAAAGCTGACCACAAAATGATGCCTTAACTAGAGACATTTTAAGTAACTAAAAAGTCTGTGTGCTGCCAGAAACTATACATCACCATTTATCAGGTTGTATGGATGCCAATATTCAAATGTACTTTGCATATTGTTATTATTTATGAATATTATCAAAAACACATTATTTAAATTGTAATTTAACTCCTGCTTGTATTTTATTACACCTAAGTGCCTGAGGTTATACATGTAGAAGGGAAGGTGGGGAGAAGTTACATGGTACAGTACCTTATAAACAGTGGTAAGTCCGGGAGATTTGAGGCATTCTGACAAAGGCTACATATTAATAATACAAAAAGGGGAAAGCAGAGTAATATGTTACTCTACCAAGACAAAACACATATCTAAACCCATTAAGTGCACGGTTTTGTCCGATTGTGACACAAAACTAAACTCCATACTGGCTCTTTAACCATACAATAATTACTAAAACTGAATCTAATAGATATAAAAATAAATTAGAAATGTCTTTGTGAAATAAAAACTAAAAATACATGATGAAGTAAAACTAAACTGAATTTTCAAGTAAGATCAGAAAAAAACTAATAAAAACTAATACAAAAAGGCAAAACTATAATAACTTTGCTATGAAGTGCTTAAAAAGATAGTCTTTGCTATTATATTGGTAATCACAAATGTTAGTTGCTCATATTTTTTATTCATTTACATAAAAAACTTGTAAAGTATGCTGTTGCAGGATGACACAATGATATGTAAACGAGCTGCTTTAAAGGTTCATTTATCTCTTCTCAAAAACCTTTAGAAGTGAATGTATACTCTTCCAGTAGTCCTTTTTTCTCTCTACACTGATAGTTCTTTTGGAACATAAATCGCCACCTCATTTTATTAGTGCCCTTTCATCATCTCTACACGATTTTAGACAAATTAACACTGTTAGAGAAAGATCGGTATAAATATTATAATGAATTCCTCAGTTTTATGGAGTATATTATACCATTTTAGAGAATACTACATGACACTATCACAGCTAACTTATGTCATCAGTGATTAACAAATCTTTCACCTAATTGTGTCTTGCACACATACTCCACATTAGACTTCCTTCCTGCAATAAGGCAAATAGATCAGTATATGGAAGATCTGAAAACTTCTGAATATTTGCACCAGTACCACTCAAGGATTTATTGTATTAAGCCACTCCATCATACCTGGTTTCTGCTTCATTCATATGTAGAACATTCAGAAATCCAAAAGATGAACCATTCTTCAGGAAATTGACATTCTGAAATAGAATATAAAACTTGGTCATACATACTAAAATAGCAGAATCCTATGGGAGGTAGGAACTTAAATAAGAAAGCCAATAAAAATGTATTTTTGGTCTGCCTGCTAAGACTGAAGCATAACTTTAAGTGTATTATGAATGACTACTTAAAATATGGAAAAAATTTAATACAAGGATCCTGCAACTCAAAGAAATTTGAGAATGCTCAATATGCATTAACTACTAATTAGGCTGGCAAAGTTGTACAGTGGAACTGTAAATACTACTGCTTCACAGCTCTGGGAAAATGGTTTCAGATCTCCAAACCAATCACTGTGAGGAGCTGGCACACTGTGTCTGTATGGGATTTACTCCAGATACTTTAGTTTTCCTCCCACATTTCAAAAACATGCATATGCACTTAACGAAGTTACTCAGATATGAATTTATATGGAACTGTGTGCAAGTAATTATGCTCAGCAATAGACTAGTGTCCCTTTCAATGCTGGATCCTGCCTTGAGCCTGAAGACACAAGAATTGACTCTAGCTTCCACAAACCTAAAATGGAGATATCAGGTGCAAATAATGAAATGCTAGATAATTATTGGGAGGAACTTTGATGATTAACAATAAGTAAAACATTCACCCAAGAGGGTACCATAATAATGTGGTATTAATCCAATAATTCGGCAATGCTCCTACTTTATTTACCTTACCTTTCTATGTTGTAGGTGACAGGTCTCCAAACTTTATACAGACATAAGACTAGATGCAGACAGACTAGACAGATAAACATAAAACATATAGGCTGGCTGTTTACTGGCATTTAGGAGTTCTACTTTATCTTGGCAGAAATAAATAGATTTGCAATACCAAGTCTTTATGCAGGATGTTCGATGTTTTGTTGCTTTGTTGTTGCTCTAGGTCAGGGGTGGAGAACTCTAGGCCTCGAGTGCCACAGTGGCTGCAGGTTTTCATTCTTACCATCTTCTTAATTAGTGACCAGTTTTTGCTGCTGATTACTTATTTTAATTAACTTGACTCAGGCCCCATAGTTGTTTCTTTTTCTTTAATTAGCAACCAAACAATAATGAGACACAAAACAAGCCACCACATGACCAGCTCCCCTGTGCCCATCACACAATATCTGAAAATAAAGAGATGTGATGGTCTTGGTAAGGTCTATCTCTCAGGTCACCAAAACATTTTGACGGTGCTCTAAAAAAGAACAGAAAAACAACAGTTTTCTAAATGTACGCTGTGGCAGAATGAGAGCAGCAACAAGCCATGGAATTAAATAATGGGTTTAACGAACAGCAAGAATTGGCTTCTCATTAAGAAAGTGATTGGAGTGAAACTGGTTGGAGTTTGAAGCCCCAGTTTAGCTGGTCATCTGTTAGCTCATTTCACATCTCATTTCTGCTTGGCAGTCATTTAATAAAGAAAGGAATCAATTCAGAGGACTGAACTCTTCTAACAGGGCTATTAAAGTGATGGGGAAAAAGTTTATTAGCAGTGAAAACTGGTCACTGATTAGGAAAAGGGTTAAAATGAAAACCTGTAGCCAGTGCGGCACTCCAGGCCTGGAGTTCGCCACCCCTGCTCTAGGTTCAAGTGCAAAACTCTTCATGTATTGGAGTGCACTCGTTCTCTTTGCTGCATAATCCTTGATGTGCTGCTGCTTCCTCAGCTTGCCTTCTTGCTGTCTTTTGCCACTTCATCGGGAAAAGGCATTACTCTTTCCGGCCCAATATTTTAAATGCTGAAGCTCTCTTCTTGAAGTCATGGCTCGTCAAACTACTGGCAGACAGCTTTGGCTTGACAAACTGGGACTCATCTTGTGGTCCGCAAAGACGAGAGTTTGTCGAATTAGGCTCTCAGCTTTCAGTTCAGAGATCAGATTCAGATGTTTTCAATCGTTTTGGCGAGTTCCACCTCCCTGAAAGAATCAAAAGAGAGGGTGCCCTCTAGGGCTGGGTATCAGCAACGAAGTCCCAATTCAATCCAACATCAATTTTATCTTGACTGAATTAGCGTGCACCGATATACAGTGGTGTGAAAAACTATTTGCCCCCTTCCTGATTTCTTATTCTTTTGCATGTTTGTCACACAAAATGTTTCTGATCATCAAACACATTTAACCATTAGTCAAATATAACACAAGTAAACACAAAATGCAGTTTTTAAATGATGGTGTTTATTATTTAAGGAGAAAAAAAATCCAAACCTACATGGCCCTGTGTGAAAAAGTAATTGCCCCCTTGTTAAAAAATAACCTAACTGTGGTGTATCACACCTGAGTTCAATTTCCATAGCCACCCCCAGGCCTGATTACTGCCACACCTGTTTCAATCAAGAAATCACTTAAATAGGAGCTGCCTGACACAGAGAAGTAGACCAAAAGCACCTCAAAAGCTAGACATCATGCCAAGATCCAAAGAAATTCAGGAACAAATGAGAACAGAAGTAATTGAGATCTATCAGTCTGGTAAAGGTTATAAAGCCATTTCTAAAGCTTTGGGACTCCAGCGAACCACAGTGAGAGCCATTATCCACAAATGGCAAAAACATGGAACAGTGGTGAACCTTCCCAGGAGTGGCCGGCCGACCAAAATTACCCCAAGAGCGCAGAGACGACTCATCCGAGAGGTCACAAAAGACCCCAGGACAACGTCTAAAGAACTGCAGGCCTCACTTGCCTCAATTAAGGTCAGTGTTCACGACTCCACCACAAGAAAGAGACTGGGCAAAAACGGCCTGCATGGCAGATTTCCAAGACGCAAACCACTGTTAAGCAAAAAGAACATTAGGGCTCGTCTCAATTTTGCTAAGAAACATCTCAATGATTGCCAAGACTTTTGGGAAAATACCTTGTGGACTGATGAGTCAAAAGTTGAACTTTTTGGAAGGCAAATGTCCCGTTACATCTGGCGTAAAAGGAACACAGCATTTCAGAAAAAGAACATCATACCAACAGTAAAATATGGTGGTGGTAGTGTGATGGTCTGGGGTTGTTTTGCTGCTTCAGGACCTGGAAGGTTTGCTGTGATAGATGGAACCATGAATTCTACTGTCTACCAAAAAATCCTGAAGGAGAATGTCCGGCCATCTGTTCGTCAACTCAAGCTGAAGCGATCTTGGGTGCTGCAACAGGACAATGACCCAAAACACACCAGCAAATCCACCTCTGAATGGCTGAAGAAAAACAAAATGAAGACTTTGGAGTGGCCTAGTCAAAGTCCTGACCTGAATCCAATTGAGATGCTATGGCATGACCTTAAAAAGGCGGTTCATGCTAGAAAACCCTCAAATAAAGCTGAATTACAACAATTTTGCAAAGATGAGTGGGCCAAAATTCCTCCAGAGCGCTGTTAAAGACTCATTGCAAGTTATCGCAAACGCTTGATTGCAGTTATTGCTGCTAAGGGTGGCCCAACCAGTTATTAGGTTCAGGGGGCAATTACTTTTTCACACAGGGCCATGTAGGTTTGGATTTTTTTTTCTCCCGAAATAATAAAAACCATCATTTAAAAACTGCATTTTGTGTTTACTTGTGTTATATTTGACTAATGGTTAAATGTGTTTGATGATCAGAAACATTTTGTGTGACAAACATGCAAAAGAATAAGAAATCAGGAAGGGGGCAAATAGTTTTTCACACCACTGTATTTGAAGTGCTGCCTTTTTAGAATTTCCTCAACCGTGCATAGAGAACATTAATATAATGCGATAAATTTCAGGAACACTTTATTTGAATGTGTCTACATTGTGACTTCATAACATATGCATAAACATAACATAACATTTCAGAAGCAATACCTAATTAGTAATGAGTGTGTTATCAGTTTTTTGCAAGATGTGGATTACTACTCAAAAAAAAAAAAAAAAATTCACAGCACTATACTCATTCACAATTCTACATTACTTAACCAACATGTATCAACACATGTATTTCGGGGGGCTCCTTGTTTTAATATAATGCAATATGTCTACTTTATAAAACATCTATATCATCTTGTGAATAATATTACTATAAAATAATCAAATATTTCTTCTTAAATAATATACACGTTATTCAGTAGCCTATTTGTGTCTTATAAATCTCCATGTTGACTCCCTTCAACTAAACTCTTAGCCAAATGTATTCCCCAATTGCACATTTAATTGAATTAGTCAAAATTAAAAATACAGCAGGAAGACTTGCGTCCTTCTAGAATTCTACAGGTTACGTATATTTTCAGTTGCTCACATGTAGCAGTCACATTAATCAGTTACGAAAATATGTCCTCACAGTTCCTCCTCAGAAAAAAAAGGAAGCATTTTAAAATGAGGATCTAGACCTGATGCATGTTGACAGCGGCATTGGATGAATGGGACATAGAAGACAAAGAACCAGCCATGGTGACTGACAGCATTGTTAATGTGATCCATGTAGGACAGGTGATGGAGCTACTTTCATGTCACCTGCTTTGCACACATGCTCAACTTTGGAATCGCAGGCAGTCCTGAAACCCAGCCATGTGAGGCGTGTTGTAAACTTTTTCCACCGTAGCAGTACAGTTGCTTAAAGAGAAGCAACATTTATTGCACTTGCCCACACACAAACTTGGGACTGATGCGGTCCCACGATGGAACAGCACATTGGAATTGCTAAAAAGATTTTTAGAACAACAGGCTGCCATCCTAGCAGCAAGGCTACTCCACTATGACCAGCATTCAGTGCTATTATCTGTAACACATCTGCCACAGGTGCCTAGTCATTTTTAATGTAGTGACATGGTGATGCTTTGCCGAAGATCTGCATAAGGCCTAGATACTAGAATTTCACTCATTTGCTTTCTTGTTGGTATGGCATGCTGCAGTTCCCAAACCTATATCTTTTGTCAAAAGACCTCATTCTCAACAACGGTGTAGGGTCTCATATTTTTACATATAAAAACTGCTATAGTTATTTTTTGGGCATGGAACTAAATGGCGTCTACAATGCAATGTTTAGGATCTACTCATTTGGATGTCGACCAAGATTTATGGGAGACGTTAGGATAAAAGATTTCTAAAATGTGCTGTGTTACAGCTGGATTAAAGCAAAGCCATAAGAAAGCTGTGCAACTCAGAATTATTGTTGCAACTTACCAACACACTGTTTGAATTGGTAGCAAGTTCACACATCTGATTTAACTGTAGCCACTAATTTCAGCTGAGACAGAGACATCATTTTAGGCAAGGTAGAAAGCCTAAACAGGCAAATTAGCGACATCTACTGGATCAGACAGCAAAAATGAACATGAGCAAAAAATCTACATATAGTAATTGTACAGGTTAGGGATTCACAACATTGATCTTGAGACTTTAAGAATCAATTCTGAATCGTTTAAATGAAAAATAATGGGAGATCAGAGATTGCCCAGCAAGAGAAATTTTTCAGAACAATGCAGAGTGTTTTCAAGGAAGGTTGAACCTTTACCTGATTGGATTAAAGGCACTTCCAGGTACAAAACCAGTGTTTTCTAATAGGTGCATTCCTCTGTCCAACTTAGTTGTCATTCCTTGAATTATAGGTCTTTGTCCTTGCTCGAGTCCATTTTGCACCTTCTGGCTCAAGAGGGGCATCTGGAAAAATGTCAGGTCACCTCTGATTTATGCCTTTATCATCAGACAAATTCCAGGTAGATCGTAGCTGGAGTTCAGTCACTTAGTTTGCAACGTACACTAGGAAAAGCGTAGCTGGATGATTGCATCCCTGTTAAATCTTCTTTCCTAACAGGCCTGGTGTGCAAAGAAAACCTAGCAGAATGAAATACTGTCCCACATAAGTTATCCCTACCGCTGAATCTTTTTATGACATACCGTACTTTTGTAAATGCAAAATAAACTGCAAATTTACTACAAAATTATGCATACAAAAACACACAAAGGTTTATAGTACACTACTGCCACTTTTTTGGTATGACGGCAACTTAATAAATGAAATGTCAACAGATACCATTCCTACAAGTACCTTTACCAATTTTTTTTTCAACATTTTAAATAACATTACACATTGTAACTGGGTGTGTGTGCTAAAATCAACTCTGATGGATCCATCCTGGTGCTTATCTTTTACATGATTTTGGAACTTCAGCTTTAATAAATTCATGTCAGAAACAGCAGGCTCTCAGACATATGTCGTGCTAGACAGTGTAGCAACATTCATGGTTGATGTGCAAAAGTTGAGATATTATCAATAAGATTACAGAAATTGATGTCATGTTGCAGGTTGATAACTTTCATCTCCAATGCAACAATACTGATTTAAAACACTTGTCTGCTCGGGAAATGTCAACCTACACTAAAAGAGAAGTTCTGTATTTTTCAAGTCAAAATTATTAGGTCAGAGTCATGGTAATTGTGCGGAAATATGAAAGAAGCGTTCGTGTGAACGATCTCGCAAATATGTACAGCATGTCGAAATCCACCATCTCGACAATTTTACAGAGAAAAGATTTGTATAAGGAAGCAAATGTTGCTAAAGGTGTTACTCAGATTAGTAAGTCACGATCAACAGTGTTAGACAAGGTAGAAATTATTAGTATTATTATTAGTGTGGATAAACGAAAGGCAGACGGCAGGTGATAGCCTATCTATCCGAGTCTATAATTTGTGAAAAAGCTAGGGCTATAAATGCAGATCTGTTAAAGCAGTGGTCCCCAACCTTTTTGACAGCAAGGACCACTTTATTAGATGCAAATTTTTTCACGGACCGGTGGGGGGGGGTTAGTTTCATACACAATTTACATAACATTTCTATTATTTTTAAGTTATTAAGCAGTTCGCATACGTTTGCAACCCGAGATTTTTCTTCTTTTTTTGCATATAACAAAGACATATGCTTTGCATTTGCCATTCCAACAGATTGCACATCACACACATTAACACTGTTATCGTTTTTTTTCGTGTCTGCCGTTTCTATAGGAGGGTGACAATGAGTTAAATTCCAATGGATGTTTTTCAAATGTTGACAAGCAAAAGGTATCACTGAAAACCACAGAAAACAAAAACATCAAAAAAAAAAAAAAAAAACAGTATGAGGAAAGTTCGAAGAAAATTTTTTTTTACAATATTTCTGTTTGGGGATCGTTGTGTAAATGTGTACAACTGAGCAGCGACCACAGGTCTATCTGCTCTGTGGATGATTCATTCAAGCATTTCAAGGTCACTTCGTTGTAATGAAAGCATCTGCTGAATATACTTCGTAGTGACGAGTTTTCTATAGTCTCGTGTCATATGGGGAAACTGTCGGGACCATAAAAATACTTTGTTGTAATACTCTCTCACCTCGGTCTCTCTCCTCTCTCTGTGCCGCTGCAAAGCCCCGCCCGCCAAGCATTCCAAAAAGTCTGAGTGAGTCTCCCTTGCCGGCAGTTCTCTCACGGCCAGGCTGTCAGACGGCTGCGGCCCGGTAGTGGGTCGCGGACCGGTGGTTGGGGACCCCTGTGTTAAAGGATAAACCATCAACAAGTGATAGTGATGAAACATTTCATGTCAGTAAGGGGTGGTTTCACAATTTTAAAGCAAGAACTGGGATTCATAGCGTAGTTAGGCATGGTGAAGCAGCCAGTGCTGATAAAAGGGCTGCCGAAAATTACATTCACCACTTTGAAATGATAACACAGAGAAATGGCTTTTGCTGTCATCAAGTTTTCAACTGTGATGAAACTGGGCTTTTCTGGAAGAAAATGTCGAGGAGAACATACATTACCCAGGAAGAGAAGAAAATGCCAGGCCACAAGCCTATGAAGGATAGGCTAACCTTATTGTTCTGTGCCAATGCGAGTGGTGACCTCAAGGTAAAGCCTCTCTTGGTTTATCACTGAGACCACTAGAGTGTTCAGAAAGCATACAGTCATGAAGAATAGGCTAGAGGTTATGTGGAGATCTAATGCAAAAGCCCGGGTAACAAGAGTACTTTTTCTTGAGTGGATCAGGGAGGTTTTCTGTCCTACTGTTAAATATCTAGAGAACAAAAGCTTACCACTCAAAGCTCTCCTCATCATGGACAATGCTCCTGCTCACCCAAGAGACTTGAAAGAAGAGTTGGCTGAAGAATTCCCATGGTTTACAGTAGGTTTCCTCCCACCTAATACAACTCCTCTACTGCAGCCTATGGACCAGCAGGTTATAGTTAACTTTAAGAAGCTATACACCAAGGAACTGTTCCAGATGATGCTTCCAGATGGTCTCAGATACAGATTTAACTCTTACAGAGATTCTGGAAGAAACATTACAACATCCTTTCCTGTGTGGGGTTAATAGAGAAATCCTGGGCAAATGTCTCTCTAAGGACACTAAGATCTGCCTGGAATAAAGTGTGGCCTAAAATTATAGAGGAGAGAGACTTTGAAGGCTTTGTAGAGGAGCCTGAGCCTGCTATTGTCCCTGTGGTTGATGACATTGTCACTATAGCCAAGTCCATAGGCTTGCAGGTAGACAGTGGTGATGTTGAGGAACTGGTGGAGGAACACTCAGAGGAATTGTCTACAGAGGAACTTCAGCAACCTCTGGCTGAGTAAAAGAGAATGGCAGCTGAGGAGCTTTCTAAAGAGGGGAGGATCAACAATCAGTGCAGCAAATTTCCTCTTCTGAAATAAAGGACATCCTGAAAAAATGGACAGAGCTACAAACATTTGTAGAGAAGACCCACCCCGACAGAGAAAAAGCTAATCAATGCATGAACTTGCTTAATGACAATGTCATGTCATACTACAGAACTGTGTTGAAGAAAAGACAGGAACAAACAACTTTAGTCCAGTTTTTATTTCCGAAAATGTCGAGACCTAGTGAGCCACAAGCAGGTCCTATTGGGCTACAGCCTCTCCCAAGGAGAGAAAGGACATCAGAGAGCCAGAGTCCTGATGTTCTTATGGAAGGGGGCTCTCCTTCCAAACAATAACCACCTTCCATTTCATTCTCCTCCTCCTTCCTTCCTGCAAGCCAAAGATGTCAACTTAAATGGTGAGTACAGTATGAAATTGTTGTTTCTGGTAGGCTATGCACTTTTTGGTTAGTACATTAGAAAAATTATTGGTATTTTTGGCAAATTATGCACATTATACAGCCCTTTTTTATTATGAAAGGTTAAGAAAGTGTTGCTGTGGGAGGTTCGGAACACATTATGGGTATTTACATTATTTCTTATGGGAAAAATAGTCGACTTACAACCAACTTGAGTTACAACCAGCCCTCGCAAACGAATTGTGTTTTTAAGTCAAGGGTCCACTGTATTCAATTCCAGCTTTACAAAGAAAACTAGAGGTGCGGGAATTCTTGTACATAGAGCAATAACATTTGTAGTAACAGCTGTAGTATCTGATTCTGAAGGGATGGACATATGTGATTGGTAATTTAACTGTAAAGTGATTTTAATAAATATCTACACACCCAAGTAGATGACAGGGACTTTATCCAAGACGTATTTGCATCCATTCCCAATGTGAACACACATAAAATTATAATGGCTGGGGACTTAAATAGTGTTTTAAATCCAGACCTTGAAAGGTCTTCTACCACAGGGACGATGACGTCTATTACACAGTTCATAACAGAACACAACTTATCAGACCCCTGGAGATTTTTAAACCCAAACTCAAGAGCATATTCATTCTACTCACCAGTGCATCACTGCTACACAAGAACTGATTATTTAATAGATAATAATTTCTTGCCTACGATTAAATCTTGCAAGTACAACGCTACCATTATTTCCGATCACGCTCCTCTGATCATGGAGCTAAAATCACTGCGCCCCACATATTTATCTTGCAGATGGCGTCTTAACCCACTTTTATTAGCAGACAAGAATTGTACAGAATTTATATCCAAGCAAATCGATTTTTTTTTTTTTTTTTTTTTTTTTTTTAAAGAGACAAATACATCCTCTGAGGTTTCAGCAGGAATACTCTGGGGAAACTTTGAAGGCTTTCTTAAAACGACAAATCATATCATATCTTACCAACAAAAATAAATTGGAAACCATGAAGGTATCAGAGCTAATCAGTGAAATTTCCAGAATAGATCAAGAACAGGTGCCAGGTGTCCAAATGAAGCACTTCATAGGAAAAGACCAATTCATTCTTAAATCAAAACATCATTACATCATGTCTTTATATTCTACTGAGCTTAAAAGCAACAAGACACAACTTAATGTATTTCTGTATGCATTACAGATACCAGAACTGGATACTCTCAGTGCAGAGGAATAGGATAAACCTCTGGCACTATCAGAATTACTAGATGCTATAAACTCACCTCAGAATGGGAAAGCAGCAGACCCTGATGGCCACTCTGACAAATTTTATAAAACAAATTCTCAATTAAACTATCTCCCTTTCATTTACAGAAGCTAGAGACAATTAAATTCTACCTCAAACTTTTCATCAAGCTCCGATTACCGTCTTTCCTAAGCAAAATAAGGACTTATTACAATGTGCATCATACAGACCAATCTCACTATAAGGATTGAGAAAGTGCTTCTTTCTGTAATATCACAAGACCAAACTGGATTTATTAAAGGCAGACACTTACCTTCCAATCTTCGACGCCTGTTTAATGTGATATATTCACCCACAAAGTCAAACACCCCGGAGATGATATTACCGCTGGATGAAGAAAAAGCATTTGAAATGGTTGAATGGAACTACCTTTTTACCACATTGGAGAAATTTTGGTTTGGCCCGAACATCTGTGCATGGATCAAACTACTGAATACTGTCCAGAAGCTTCAGTTTGTATTAACAACATTAATTCAGTCTACTTCAAACTAGAACAGGGTACTAGACAAGAATGTCCCTTGTCACTACTGCTGCTTGCAATCACCATTAAGCCACTGGATGCTCATTGTCAAAATGCTTATGAGATAAAGGGGATTATCAGAGAAGGACTTGAAAAGAAAATTTCTCTATATGCAGATGATTTGGTATTGTATATATCTGATCCACAAAATACTGTGCCTGAAGATCTAACAGCATTTACAGAATTTCAAAAAAAATTGTGGTCTCAGAATTAATTTGAACAAAAGTGTGCTCTTTCCAGTGAATTCTCAAGCACACAAAATTAGATTGGACACCTTCCCTTTTATCATCACAGATCAGTTTAAATACCTAGGGGTAAACATCACGAGTAAACAAAGCTCTTTATCAAAAAAAGTTTGCTGTCTGCATGGAAAAAATTAAGCAAGACTTGCATAGATGGTCTACCCTTCATCTCACTATAGCTGGAAGAATTAACATTGTCAAGATTAATATCCTTCCTAAGCTTCTTTTTCTATTTCAAAACATTCCAATATACATCAATAAATCATTTTGTAAGAAATTAGATTCAACCATGACCTAATTTATTTGGAATTCAATACATCCACATATCCGATGGGCGACCCTACAAAGATCTAAAGAAGAAGGTGGCATGGCTTTACCTAACTTTCAATTTTATTACTAGGCGGTAAATATACAAGCTATAAAAACCTGGACATTGACACTAATAGGTGAGCAGACACAGGCTTGGTCCACAATAGAAATAAAATCCTGCAGTACTTCTTTATGTTCCTTGCTGCGTACCCCAATAAGTACAAGTCATCTCCAATACACTAACAACCCAATAGTGCTTCAATCACTCAGAATATGGAACCAATGTAGGAAGTACAGTAAGACCCCCGCTTGACTCTGCTCCGTTTAACGCTGTTTCGGTATTATGTGTTTTTTTTTTGTTTTTTTTTTGTTTTTTTTCCAAATTCTAATTTTTCATTGATTCATTTTGTAGTTGCATAAAAGCGTGGTTTTTTGCTGCAATCGCATGACTTGATTACATACATGCAGTCTCACAGTGTGTTTGATATCAGTGCAGTACAAAATGTATGCCTGCTGCGTCACTGTTCATTTATGATTGGTCATCAATGTTATTGTGTAAGGATATAAACATAACATTATTTTACTGTAATAAATTACAATTATTCCTTTTAAGTTTTAAAATGAGTGGTTGCAAAGAAAAAGAAAGTAACAAGAAAAAGCATTTCTTTGGAAACTAAAATGCAGGTGCACAGACGATTAGATGCAGGTGAACGCCAAATTGGCGAAATTAGCGTTTCTGAAGATGAGGAACAAAAGGAACTTTGAATGGATTTTCTAAGAAAAAAGTTTAACCACTATTATGAAAATTATGGATCAGTTTATACAAAACGATTCAAATTTTGCTAGAAGTTGAAAGGTAAAGTGTCATTGATGCGATGTCTTGCTATCGACAATTGCCTTTTTCTCTGTCATTCAGTAAGCAAACGACGTTCACTGACTTCTTCACAAAAAAACTCAAAATCACAAATTTACTCGAATATTTTTGACTTTCATGAATGATTTATAAATAAAATCGCTATAAAAAATGTCTATAATTAATGTAATAAAAAAGTACTTAATTATACATGTTACAAAATAAAGGATACTTTTTTATTCTCTGTCCTGTTTTACCTATCCCCATTATTTACTGTTAAGATGACCTCGTTTAGCATTGTTTTGTTTAGCGCTGGGATTTCTTGGAACATATCCCCCCGTGTTAAGCGGGGTCTTACTGTATTTCAAGATAGAGAAGCTTTTATCTGTGGCACCTCTGCACAATAACCACCTTTTTCTACCCACTCAAACAGCCACAGTTTTTAATGTCTGGAAAACATCCGAGATTAAATCACTTAGAGATCTGTACATAGACAATGTCTTTGCATCCTACAAACAATTACACTCCAAATTTAACTTTCTAGCAAGACATTTCTTCCACTATCCTTAAATTAGAAACATTGCTAAACAAACCCTGCCCAATTTCCCTCACCTCCCACCTATATACCGGAAGAAATTTTGATCAGTCTTGAGGACTCAAACAGCATTTCTGTAATATATAAAAACACTTTAAAGTCCCTCCCTTCAAAGATCCCAGAGTACAGTGGGAACAGGATCTTTAACTCAACATCTCAGAAAAGGAACTGAAGGTAGCAATGCGCAAAATTCACTCGAGCATCATATGCGCAAAGCAAACTATCATTCAACTTAGACTGTGGGTTCGCTTCCCGGTTCCTCCCTGTGTGGATAGCGCTTTGAGTACTGAGAAAAGCGCTATATAAATGTAATGATTTATGTTTTTTTTTTAACTTAGAATTATATATCGAGTGCATATCTCTCATTTAAAATTGTCCAAAATGTTTCACGGGCAAGATTCAACCTTCAAACGTTGCAATCAAGTTCCAGCATCACTGGGCCATATGTTTTGGGCATGCACCAAATTAACATATTTTGGACAAAAAAATTTTAAATGCCTCTCAGACAGCCTGGACAACACAATTCCTCCTAATCCACCCCCAGCTGTGTTTGGTGTACTTAAAGTGGAGAAGGACAAAAACTGTAATTGCCTTTTCTACACTATTGGCATGTAGACTTATCTTGCTCAACTGGAAGAATCCTAACACACCTTTTTTAAATTGGAAAACATCAAATTCTCACTTAGAGGATCTGTACACAACTTTTTCAAAACCTGGTAGGATCTGATAAATAACATTTTAGAATAAGCATTTAAACTGAGGAAGTGAATTCTCTCCCCTCTTTTTCTATTCTATATTTACATATTTTTACTATTATTAAAGTGCTACTCTGCCAGCTCTCTTTCTCATGGGTCTATTTGTTTCAAACCATGCATGGATGTCTTGCTTTCATAAAAGCATTGGGCTAAACTACTAATAAAAAAAGATGGATGCTTGTAGTAAAACAGTCATATTCACATGACAGTTCATCTAACAACTGGAAAATTCAATGCTGTTTGGCATTTATCACAATGAAATTTATAATCTTAATGACAGGGTCAATTACATGATCATGACCTTTCATGGCTTTGTCACACATAGCCAGCTAGTGGATGACACTGATAGTTTAAAAAAAAAAAAAAAAAAATTAAGGAACTGCTTTATAGTGTTCAATGATGCTACTACGCCTTCCTATCATAGCTGGAGATTTATTTGTTGTTACTGACACCATTATTTCTAATGGCAAAATGTTTTCAAAAAAACAGCATTTTAATGCATTGTACAGTACAGGTGCTGGTCATAAAATTAGAATATCATGACAAAGTTGATTTCAGTAACTCCATTCAAAAAGTGAAACTTGTATATTAGATTCATTCATTACACGCAAACATTTGAAATACATCAGTCTATTTCTTTTAATGTTGATGATTATAACCGACAACTAATGAAAGTCCCAAATTCAGCATCTCGGAAAATTAGATTATTATGAAAAGGTTCAATATTGAAGACACCTGGTGCCACACTCTAATCAGCTAATTAACTCAAAACACCTGCAAAAGCCTTTAAATGGTCTCAGTCTAGTTCTGTAGGCTACACAATCATGGGGAAGACTGCTGACTTGACAGTTGTCCAAAAGACGACCATTGACACCTTGCACAAGGAGGGCAAGACACAAAAGGTCATTGCTAAAGAGGCTAGCGTTCACAGAGCTCTGTGTCCAAGCACATTAATAGAGAGGTGAAGGGAAGGACAAGATGTGGTAGAAAAAAGTGTACAAGCAATAGGGATAACCGCACCCTGGAGAGGATTGTGAAACAAAACCCATTCAAAAATGTGGGGGAGATTCACGAAGAGTGGACTGCAGCTGGAGTCAGTGCTTCAAGAACCACCACACACAGATGTATGCAAGACCTGGGTTTCAGCTGTCGCATTCCTTGTGTCAAGCCACTCTTGAACAAGAGACAGCGTCAGAAGCATCTCGCCTGGTCTAAAGACAAAAAGGACTGGACTGCTGCTGAGTGGTCCAAAGTTATGTTCTCTGATGAAAGTAAATTTTGCATTTCCTTTGGAAATCAAGGTCCCAGAGTCTGGAGGAAGAGAGGAGAGGCACAGAATCCACGTTGCGTGAGGTCCAGTGCAAAGTTTCAGTGATGGTTTGGGGTGCTATGTCATCTGCTGGTGTTGGTCCATTGTGTTTTCTGAGGTCCAAGGTCAACACAGCCGTCTACCAGGAAGTTTTAGAGCACTTCATGCTTCCTGCTGCTGACGAACTTTATGGAGATGCAGATTTCATTTTCCAACAGGACCTGGCACCTGCACACGGTGCCAAAGCTACCAATACCTGGTTTAAGGACCATGGTATCCCTGTTCTTGATTGGCCAGCAAACTCGCCTGACCTTAACCCCATAGAAAATCTATGGGGTATTGTGAAGAGGAAGATGCAATACACCAGACCCAACAATTCAGAAGAGCTGAAGGCCACTATCAGAGCAACATGGGTTCTCATAACACCTGAGCAGTGCCACAGACTGATCGACTCCATGCCACGCCGCATTGATGCAGTAATCCAGGCCAAAGGAGCCCCAACTAAATATTGAGTGCTGTACATGCTCATACTTTTCATGTTCATACCTTTCAGTTGGCCAACATTTCTAAAAATCCTTTTTTTGCATTGGTCTTAATTGATATTCTAATTTTTGAAGATACTGAATTTGGGACTTTCATTAGTTGTCAGTTATAATCATCAACATTAAAAGAAATAAACATTTGAAATACACCAGTCTGTGTGTAATGAATGAATCTAATATACAAGTTTCACTTTTTGAATGGAATTACTGAAATAAATCAACTTTGTCATGATATTCTAATTTTATGACCAGCACCTGTATATATTAATACCCTTTTCAAAGGTAACAATGCCAGAAATTCCGTTTTCCCAAAGAAAAACACATTTTTGGCCATAATCACTTGTGTGCACAGATTCATTACACTGAAATCAAAAATGATTTGCAAATGCTTATATCCATTCATAAAATACTAATTTGCATCTGCTGACAGAGTATAACCTATTATCGCCATGGTATTAAGTATAACTAACTCTCATATTGAAGGCATTATTTCAGGCATGTTTTTGTGATCTTTGGGAAAAAAAACTTGGCCACAAGATTCTCCGCATCCTTAAGAAATCTACCAGCTGTAAATTGGTTTATCATCCTTTGCAAAATGAGCCACTTTGACGCTTTGAATTTCTTCACTACCTTTGTAATTACGAGGACTGCTACAATTCCAATATTGATTTTACATCACTTCTAAAACCACAGGTAGCTACCAGCAGGAAGACCACATTCAAAGTTCTTGTTGAAAGTGTCATTCTGCATCTTTTCCTGATTAGGGAACTGTCTCCACATATTCGGCACACACATTTGTTTAATACCCTGGTCAAACACACACTTGTGGAGGAACCTGCCTTACTACTCAAGTTTAAGCTTATTTTGTATGTAGGCTTGCGGCTCTGCAAAGCCAGCCAGTTTTCATTGGGAGACTTTGGTGGCATTGTTTTGGGAGATTCAAGCTTAGCTGATACTCTAATATAAGAACATACAGTAATTAATCACAAAAGGTAGGCATTTGCACAATGGAGTACATGCCACAATAATCCCAAGTGCACTTAAGAGAGGGGACAAGGGAAGTTGAAACACTTGTGCATATCTGTTGTTTTAACAGCATTCCTCATGGGATTAACAGAGGGGATGTTAATATAGGTGAGCTAGATTTCAGTGATTTGCCTGATCAGTTGAGAAAAGCAATACACCATTTGTTTGAGGGCTGAAACTGGTCATCTTGTGTAATCTGTCTGAATCTCTCCAGTCTCAGTACATATTACAATACTTTCTTTCCCCCCAAGAGCCAGAGGCATCCAAATCAAGGTATGTACAGTAATCCCTCCTCGATCGCGGGGGTTGCATTTCAGAACCCCTCGCGAAAGGTGAAAATCCGCGAAGTAAAAACCATATGGTCATATGGTTATTTTTATATATTTTAAGCCCTTATAAACTCTCCCACACTATTATAAACATTTCCCGCACAATTATACAGCATAAACCCTTTGTATTCTCTTAGATATTAGGTAAGATTCGCTGAAATAATGTACGTATGTAAACACACTGTTTATATACAGTAAAACCCAAATATTTTAAAGATAGAGCATCTCTGATATCACATGTTACGGCCATTACGACAGACAGTCCACCAGCAATGAATATGTACAATGCAAGAAAAATTGTATACAGTAAAATGTGTGTACAGTGACACTAAACTATGTATATGTAATAAGTACTGTACATAGAAAATTAATTATGGTTACTCACCAACAATGACACGACGACTTGTCCGATAACGATGAGTTAGTGCTGGGCGGTATACCAGTTCACACCGAAAACCGTTTTTTATTTTTTTTATGATATGGATTTTTCTTATACCGCAACACCGGTTTAAATTGCCTAAACTACGTTCGGAACGTGGCGCAGCGGGAAACTGTTTAAGTGGGGCCCTTTTTCACTGCTACACCGCTAAACACAGATTTGTTGCACTAGGGCTCTTTTTCACTGCTACACCACCAAATAGTGGGCGGTAGCATAGGTATGCCGCGCGGTGAAAATGGACAGAGAGCATTCCGAAACTGAACTAAAAGTAAAGTTGAACATGTGATGAACAGAAGAACTTTTGCCGAAAAAAAGGAGTCACATCCGTCGCCTGGAGATACTTTAATTTTAAAAGGTCAGATGTGTAAATACTGTTTCTATACTACTGGATAATACTGCAAGCCAAGTTGTACTTGTTTTTGTACTTGCTAGTGTATATTTTGCTTGTATTCATTCTGCGATGTGCTATCGACTCGTTCAGAGATGGGCGCAACTCTGAATGGATGGCATAATTAAACATGTATAACGAAGATATTTTTAAAGTTCTGAACACTCCGTCGGCTAAGTTAATAACTAGTTTTAATTTCACAAAGACGTTTATCGTGTGGTGATTGGTAATTATTGTGTGGTTTTGGTAGAGAGCAGGAATATCATGAAGTGAATGGATTCTGTGCGGTGATTGCTGCAGGCGCCTGCTCTTAGTACGGAGGAAGTCAGTTTAAGAAGAGTAGTGATTAACGACTGGGTCGGGGAACACTTAACACAAAGTATCTGATGTGCTGCATTAACTTGTGACAGGGTTTGAGAAAATCTAGTAAATTAAACATTGATTTTAGGATGAAGTTTAGTTTTCAACATTCTACTTTAATTATAAAAT
The DNA here is from genome assembly GCF_900747795.2 of Erpetoichthys calabaricus. NCBI lineage: Eukaryota > Metazoa > Chordata > Cladistia > Polypteriformes > Polypteridae > Erpetoichthys > Erpetoichthys calabaricus. The sequence continues at coordinate 39,326,500 of NC_041394.2, forward strand.
AAACTGAGAATAAAGTGGAAATGTCAACTTTAATCTTGACATAGTCAACATGTCGAATTTATTCTCGACATATAGTTTGTTTTTTTCTTCCATGTCCATATTTTTTTTTCTTTATAGTGGCCCTAATGCGCTTCAATAGGGCTATACCACAAACAGCATTATAAATGCAAGTTGCAGTTCTTATTATTTATGTATATAGCTTAGCTTGAAGCAAGGTCCATATTAATGCAGTTTGCCTAAATGATGGTACAGTTGGTAAGATGTCATCACCAAGATTGCACTTGTTTATTTTATTTTAATTTGGTGAATACTGTGTAATGCACCTGGGCTTGAAGCCTTGAAGTAATGGTGCAACTATCAGTAATACTATTATGTATTTTATTGTTATTATTTATTAGTTTAAATATTATGCAGTTTAATGATGATAAAATTGTTTAAAAAGTTACTTTAACCTGTCAGTGGACAGAGATTGTTAACATTAACAGAAAGTGTAGTTGGTTTACAAAAAAATATTTACTATTTATTCCTTTTCTAAGATGTGTTCAGTGCAATCCAACTTTTGACAAACACCTCTGGATATTTTACTAAGTCTAAATGCCTCTTTGGATGGTTGAAAATATGTTGTCAAAATCATAGTTTAAGCTTTTGCAAAATTTGTTCAATTAAAGGTTCTATATTTTGACAGCATGTGTCATGCAATGTGATTCCTTCTCTTTAGTGCCACCCCCTTGAAAACTATCACTTTATGGGGCCATGCAAACCTGGATTAATACTTGTGTGCACATTAAAATGTCTTTTTGTACAATTCTCATAACAGTCTAATAGGTCATTCTTAGCCAGTCTACTGCAGTAATTGCAGTGGAAAATGTGGTTAACATCCACTCATGCATGGGGAAAAAAATACCGTCTAATACCATGAAACCGGCAGAATTTAGAAAAATACCGTGATATAGAATTATGGTCATACCACCCACCTCTACGAGGAGTTTAATTTTACTGCACAACAAAGGAGAGTGTTACAGCTCTTCTAAAGGAGCCTCTTCAGGCAATTGTGTAGCACCACCGTTGTTGTTCTCCCGGAATTGCTCAATCCAAATCCCTAAAGCAGATTCCATCCAGACTACCATGGACTATTACATCCACTTACAACTCGTTTTGCGCCCTGGTTAAAGGACACTGCGGTAATAGATCTTATATGCTTTTCCTCCTTTTTAAATAAAAAGAATTGTGGACTCATTGATGCCGTAATGGCATCCTACAGCGGTGTAGCTGTTCCCTGCTTTCAACATATCCAAAACTTGTACCTTTTCAGCAATCGTTAGCATCTTCCGTTTGTGCTTGGGCACGGCCCCTGAAGCAGTAGCAGGAGCAGATCGTTTTGGAGCCATAACGAAGGGCTTGACTATGCACAAAGATAAACAAAAAAAGAGCACAAAAGTTAACTCTTTACACAGCGAAACACGTGGATGCTGAATGAGCGAGACGAGACTTCCTGGTTAACGCAGCGGAATCAAATTTGGCGCTCCGTCGCTGAGCCAATCAGCACACAGGAACTTAACTGCGTGCTCTGATTGGGTAGCTTCTCAGCCATCTCCCAATAGCATCCCTTGTATGAAATCAACTGGGAAAACCAACTGAGGAAGCATGTACCAGAAGTAAAAAGACCCATTGTCCGCAGAAACCCGCGAAGCAGCGAAAAATCCGCGTTATATATTTAGATATGCTTACATATAAAATCCGCAATAGAGTGAAGCCGCGAAAGTCGAAGCACGATACAGCAAGGGATTACTGTATATCTTGATTGGGTGCTACACTGACGATTTATGTGGGATTGTACATAATATGCAGCAATATAAACTTCACAGTACATTTATGGTTAAATTACTTGCTTTTATGATAGTCTCATTTGTGTAAAGTATTTCGCTGTTTTTATTTAATGAATGGCTCTATAAATTGCACAGAACAATGACTGCTTAGTAGAAGCATACCTTTGTCATTTTATCTATTTTTCAAACTTTTTACTGAATGCATGATAGTTAATGCACAAATTTACACACACCCTGGAGCAATTTTACATACATTTTTGGGATCATTTGGTGAGCTAGCAATAACAGAGGTACTAGCTTAACACCACTCCTGCTTTACAGAAAGCATACATTACTTTCAGTTAGTTCTAAGTTATAATTCTCTATGAATTCAGACCATATGATTCTAGATAAAATACGACTTGGCTATTGAATTCAGTAACGTAAGTTGAGACCACTGATCACTTTACTGATTCCTTGATTGCGATCTGGGTAAGGATTACAGCAAGACCAAAAAAAAGCCACTCACGTAATATAAAGTGATACAAATATTTACCTAGTATCCTGAGCTAGAAAGTAAACAGAATGTTTAATCTTATTTTCTTGTAATTATAAGTGAACACTTTTCCTGTTTTTATTCTGTCTTGTTAGGTGGATTGGCGATTCTAAATTGGCCCTAGTGTGTGCTTGGTGTGTGGGTGTGTTTGTGTGTGTCCTGCGGTGGGTTGGCACCCTGCCCAGGATTGGTTCCCTGCCTTGTGCCCTGTGTTGGCTGGGATTGGCTCCAGCAGACCCCCGTGACCCTGTGTTCGGATTCAGCGGGTTGGAAAATGGATGGATGGATGGATTCTGTCTTGTAGCTTGCAAGGCACATAAGGCAAACAGTTTCAAACAGCAACATAATGTAGCTCATAACCTGAAATCTGCAGCTGCAAGTTTGTTAAGACTATACTACAGAAGAGTAATTCAACTTTAAGCATAGAATGTAACCAAGGCTTAATATGAAAGATAGTAACATATAGAAAACCACTTTTTCCCCCATTTTTGTTTTGTACGATGACTTTTTTCTTGTATTTTGTGACTGGTTCTATGAATTAAAACTAAAGTTTTAAAATGAACTTCTTTGGACCTATGGATATTCTTTGTTACATGTTTTGATGACTGATCCAACTTTGCAAACTCAGTAACTCTTGATAATGGAGACCTGGAAAAGATGCAGCTATACTAGGAATTCACCGATACATAGTACTTTTATTAGAAAGAAATGCTACATGTGGCTGCTGGTGAGTAAGGCAAGATCAAGCACGGGTCAAATGTGTGCCAAAAGAAATCCCTCGGTCTAAAAGTTTGTTTTAAAACATTTAGTGAAAATTCAAAGCAAACAATTCACACAAGAAAAAAAGGTTACACACATAGAATAAAAGGCAAAAAAAAAAAAAAAAATTGGAAAAAAACATCTGTTCTCTAAACTTACTGTAGCTTTTCTTGACAAACTTTAGTTGTTTCTATGCTTAAAGATGCTTTACTTCGCATTCAGTACGCTCGGTCTAAACGTTCCAATAGAGCATGTTAACTTTGATACTACTGAGCATGTAAGACACGATTTTAAACTGTGTTCCCTCCATGCCTTACACCTGGCAAGGCAGGTCACTAACTAAGGCTACTCTATAGTCAGAGAGGCTAGAAATAGTTAGAATATAGCAATTCAATTCAACTTGTGGGGGTTATAAGAACCTCTCATAGACTATGCACTAATACAGGTGCTGGTCATAAAATTAGAATATCATGACAAAGTTGATTTATTTCAGTAATTCCATTCAAAAAGTGAAACTTGTATATTAGATTCATTCATTACACACTGACTGATGTATTTCAAATGTTTATTTCTTTTAATGTTGATGATTATAACTGACAACTAATGAAAGTCCCAAATTCAGTATCTCAGAAAATTAGAATATCAATTAAGACCAATGCAACAAAAGGATTTTTAGAAATGCTGGCCAGCTGAAAGGTATGAACATGAAAAGTATGAGCATGTACAGAACTCAATATTTAGTTTGGGCTCCTTTGGCCTGGATTACCGCAGCAAAGCGGCGTGGCATGGAGTCGATCAGTCTGTGGCACTGCTCAGGTGTTATGAGAGACCATGTTGCTCTGATAGTGGCCTTCAGCTGTTCTGAATTGTTGGGTCTGGCGTATTGCATCTTCCTCTTCACAATACCCCATAGATTTTCTATGGGGTTAAGGTCAGGCGAGTTTGCTAGCCAATCAAGAACAGGGATACCATGGTCCTTAAACCAGGTACTAGTAGCTTTGGCACTGTGTGCAGGTGCTAGGTCCAGTTGGAAAATGAAATCTGCATCTCCATAAAGTTTGTCAGCAGCAGGAAGCATGAAGTGCTCTAAAACTTCCTGGTAGACGGCTGCGTTGACCTTGGACCTCAGAAAACACAATGAACCAACACCAGCAGATGACATGGCACCCCAAACCATCACTGACTGTGGAAACTTTACACTGGACCTCATGCAACGTGGATTCTGTGCCTCTCCTCTCTTCCTCCAGACTCTGGGACCTTGATTTCCAAAGGAAATGCAAAATTTACTTTCATCAGAAAGCAGCAGTCCAGTCCTTTTTCTCTTTAGCCCAGGCAAGACACTTCTGACGCTGTCTCTTGTTCAAGAGTGGCTTGACACAAGGAATGCGACAGCTGAAACCCATGTCTTGCATACGTCTGTGCGTGGTGGTTCTTGAAGCACTGACTCCAGCTGCAGTCCACTCTTCGTGAATCTCCCCCACATTTTTGAATGGGTTTTGTTTCACAATCCTCTCCAGGGTGTGGTTATCCCTATTGCTTGTACACTTTTTTCTACCACATCTTGTCCTTACCTTTGCCTCTCTATTAATGAGCTTGGACACAGAGCACTGTGAACAGCCAGCCTCTTTAGCAATGACCTTTTGTGTCTTGCCCTCCTTGTGCAAGGTGTCAGTGGTCGTCTTTTGGACAACTGTAAAGTCATCAGTCTTCCCCATGATTGTGTAGCGTACAGAACTAGTCTGAGAGACCATTTAAAGGCTTTTGCAGGTGTTTTGAGTTAATTAGCTGATTAGAGTGTGGCACCAGGTGTCTTCAATATTGAACCTTTTCACAATATTCTAATTTTCCGAGATGCTGAATTTGGGACTTTCATTAGTTGTCAGTTATCATCATCAACATTAAAAGAAATAAACATTTGAAATACATCAGTCTGTGTGTAATGAATGAATCTAATATACAAGTTTCACTTTTTGAATGGAATTACTGAAATAAATCAACTTTGTCATGATATTCAAAGAACATGCATTAATTTTAATATTAAGGTTATTACTTTATTATTTATTTTTAATATTTATTGACTTTAACATGTATTAAATGTAATAACTATTATAAATGTTTTCCATATTTAGCTAACTGAAATAAAGAAAATTGCAATTTTTGTCAACTGAAATAAATATCTAGTTTAACTAAAAACTTTCTTTAAAGAAATAACATTTTAGCTTTATCACATTAGTCTGTGTCTTGTCTTTTATTCTTGAAACTACACTAAAAAGCCCTTCACTGAAAATACTCTGGAACATTCTTCTGACAGAAGCTTTTGTGCTAAAGTAACTAAAGTGAATCAAACTACAATGGAACCTCGGTTCATGACCATAATTCGTTCCAAACCTCTGGTCGTAAACCAATTTGGTCGTGAACCGAAGCAATTTCCCCCATAGGATTGTATGTAAATACAATTAATCCGTTCCAGACCGTACGAACTGTATGTAAATATATTTTTTTAAAGATTTTTAAGCACAAACATAGTTAATTACACCATAGAATGCACAGTTTAATAGTAAACTAATGTAAAAACATTGAACAACACTGACACAAACACCCAGGCTCCCTGCTCAGCAGCACGCGAGCCCGCCCCCCTCTCTCTGAGCAGCACGCGAGCCCTCTCTCTCTCTCTCTCAGCAGCACGCGAGCCCCCTCTCTCTGAGCAGCACGCGAGCCCCCTCTCTCTCTCTCTCTGAGCAGCACGCGAGCCCCCTCTCTCTCTCTCTCTGAGCAGCACGCGAGCCCCCTCTCTCTCTCTCTCTCTCTGAGCAGCACGCGAGCCCCCTCTCTCTCTCTCTCAGCAGCACGCGAGCCCCCTCTCTCTCTCTCAGCAGCACGCGAGCCCCCTCTCTCTCTCTCTCAGCAGCACGCGAGCCCCCTCTCTCTCTCTCTCAGCAGCACGCGCGCCCCCTCTCTCTCTCTCTCAGCAGCACGCGCGCCCCCTCTCTCTCTCTCTCAGCAGCACGCGAGCCCCCTCTCTCTCTCTCTCAGCAGCACGCGAGCCCCCTCTCTCTCTCTCTCAGCAGCACGCGAGCCCCTCTCTCTCAGCAGCACGCGAGCCCCCTCTCTCTCTCTCAGCAGCACGCGAGCCCCCTCTCTCTCTCTCAGCAGCACGCGAGCCCCCTCTCTCTCTCTCAGCAGCGCGCGAGCCCCCTCTCTCTCTCTCAGCAGCACGCGAGCCCCCTCTCTCTCTCTCAGCAGCACGCGAGCCCCCTCTCTCTCTCTCTCTCTCTCAGCAGCACGCGAGCCCCCTCTCTCTCTCTCTCTCTCTCAGCAGCACGCGAGCCCCCTCTCTCTCTCTCTCTCTCTCAGCAGCACGCGAGCCCCCTCTCTCTCTCTCTCTCTCTCTCAGCAGCACGCGAGCCCCCTCTCTCTCTCTCAGCAGCACGCGAGCCCCCTCTCTCTCTCTCAGCAGCACGCGAGCCCCCTCTCTCTCTCTCAGCAGCACGCGAGCCCCCTCTCTCTCTCTCTCAGCAGCACGCGAGCCCCCTCTCTCTCTCTCTCTCAGCAGCACGCGAGCCCCCTCTCTCTCTCTCTCAGCAGCACGCGAGCCCCCTCTCTCTCTCTCTCAGCAGCACGCGAGCCCCCTCTCTCTCTCTCTCAGCAGCACGCGAGCCCCCTCTCTCTCTCTCTCAGCAGCACGCGAGCCCCCTCTCTCTCTCTCTCAGCAGCACGCGAGCCCCCTCTCTCTCTCTCTCAGCAGCACGCGAGCCCCCTCTCTCTCTCTCTCTCAGCAGCACGCGAGCCCCCTCTCTCTCTCTCAGCAGCACGCGAGCCCCCTCTCTCTCTCTCAGCAGCACGCGAGCCCCCTCTCTCTCTCTCAGCAGCACGCGAGCCCCCTCTCTCTCTCTCTAATATTGCAGCAGTTCGCACTATAGCCTTACAATCCGATCGCTGTATAAACACTTTTTTTTAAATGAGTTTTAAGCACAGGGGGGGAAAAAAAAAGGAATATTTGAACAAATCCAAACTTTATTTAAAAGCCAGCCAAGAAAGTAACATTACAGGAGTTCACGCTAATAGCATTACAACCCGATCGCTGTAAACACTTTTTAAATGAGTTTTAAGCACAGGGGAAAAAATGAACATTTGAAAAAAGAGAAAAGTAACATTGCAACACTTTCTTCTCACCACTCTTCACTTGCTTAGAAGCCATGGTTAACTGCAAAAGCACATGAAATACTGTAGAGCACAAAGAGTTAACAGGTAAAGCACGCACGTCTGACTGAGAGCAATGAACAGGGAGAGGCTGAACACGTGCTTAAATACATTTCATCAGCGCATACGAACCGGAAGGAAAACTGGCTTGTTCGTATACCGACTGTGTGGTCGTGAACCGAGGCAAAAGTTTGCCGAACTTTTTTGGTCGTAAACTGAGTTGTACGTGTACCGAGACGTTCGTGAACCGAGGTTCCACTGTATATTGCTTGCTCAGTTGTAGAAAATACTGCTTAATCTTGAGGTAGCAGGCTCAGATAAGTATATTTGCATGCTTTATGTTTAAGTTAATTGTCTTGTGTGCAGAGTAAGAATGAAGTTTTTCTTTCAGGTCTCCCCAGAACAGTGACAATAACAAGACTAAAAAAAATGCAAAAACATGCATTTCATGTACTTATTCATATTATTCTTTTATGCTAGTGGTGAATTTGTAAAGTAAGGCATACTTATGACTTGTTTAAAATATGCACATGAAAACTGCAGTTTAACAAAGGAGATACTTAAAAACACCGGCCTTAAAAAAAAAGAGTCTGCAAATCTGCATATGCAAAGCAACTAAATTAAAACAAAGAAAGTGTTCTGGCATTTTATCCTACTTTATCCACCCACCCCTACTGTCAAAAACTGTTAGATTGAACCTACAAACAGATTTTTTTTTTGGTCACAATGTAGCACTAATTGTGCGTGTTGGACTCTGCAGAAGTAAAAGGATTTGACAGCAGAAGACTGGTGCAATTTTTTTTTTTTTTCCCCCCCGAATGAATCCTTCTTCTGACTGTTTGGGACATATGGGAAATAAATTGTCCGGAGAAGAAAAAGGTGAACGCTACCATGAGTCCTATGTCATGCCAACAGTGAAGTATCCTGAAACAATCCATGTCTGGGGTAGCGTCTCATCCAAGGTAGTTGGACCAACTCACAATTCTGCCCCAAAACCCTGCCATAAATAAAGAATGGTATTAAAACATCCTCCAAGAGCAATTTCTCCCAACAATCCAGGTGCAATTTGGTGATGGTCTGTGTATTTGCCAGCATGATGGAGCACCATGTCACAAGGCAAAAGTAGTAAAGTGGCTCAGAGATCATAACATTGAAAGATTGGACCTGTGACAAGGAAACTCCCCAGATTTTACTGTAAGAACCTGTGGTCAGTTCTCAAAAAGAAGACGGACAAGCAGAAGCTCACAAATTGTGATCAACTCCATGCACTAAAAAGGCAAGAATGGATCACCATCAGTCAGGATTTGGCCCAGAAGCTCATAACCAGCCTGCCGGAGCAAATTGTAGAAGTTATGAAGGGTCAACACTGTAAATATTGACCCTTTACATATATCTGAGGGTATTTTTCGTACATGGATTACTCGTTTAGCCGGATGTAATTGTTGACGATTTGGCATGATCCTAGATCTGTCGGTTTTTTGAAACTCTTGCTGGATGTGTTGTCATAGCAGCACATCCAAATCCTCAAACCTGCTCGGAGCAAGTTTGTTCTGTGTAAACAAGGATTAGCTCACACACTTAATCAGTGTTCGTGCATGGAATTTATTCAGTCATGGCTTCTCCATTCATGAATGAGCGACCAATTGATATCGGTGCGCAAATTATAAGAAGAGAATTTCATATAGATGGGGTTTTGCGAGATCGGCAAGGTCCTTTATTGCTCCTGGAGGAAATTCTTTTTGAAAGATACTGTTTTAGCCAAGGGGGAATACTGTACCTCAAAGATTTATTAGCACCTTATATTCGAGGTCAAACTAGGCAAAGTTGGGCTCTCACAACCACAAAGACAGTATGAATTACTTTGAGGTTTCTTGCAAGCGATACTTTTTTTAAATACTGTAGGCGATGCGGAAAATCTACCTAAAAGTGCAGTTTGCCAGGCAATTCATAAAGTCTGTTTGGCTCTGAAATATTTTCTTCGGGTTTTCATAATGTTTCCTGGGCACCTGCGTGTGCAAACAATAAAAGAGGCGTTTCATGCCATTGCAGGTAGTTATACACAGGCAAAAAACACCCACAGTTCCATAAAGAATCTCGCAATCAGCCTAGAATTCTCATTACCCAGGATTTCCAAATGTGACTGAGGCACTGGATTGTACGCAGTTCTGAATAATCAGCCACAGTGTCCATCAAATATTTGACCTTCATCAATATCTCGTTGGTCAGACACAGGTTCTAGGGATAGGACATTCCCTGCAACTGACCCAACAAAAAAAGAGGGCTATATGGAACATACCTATGCACACATTGAGGACAAATATATGCAATGACCATCCTTTACCAGAAATGAAGTGACCACTGCATCCTGCCACTGGTTCTGAGGAGGAGCTTCCCCCTGGAATGCCCCCAGAAACAGGGCGATGGGTAATTTTGCTGGACAGCCAACTCTTCTGCAGGGGTTAGGTCTGGACCGTGTGGACCTCCACCTGTTTTTTGCTTGCCTGCCTTCTTATTAGCTTTAAAATGAATGTTTTTTATATTATGACAATTCTACAATTATAACAATTCTTTAAATAGTTATATACCAATATTTACCAGTTTGAAGTATATTCTTGTACTTCACTTTAACCTATTCCCATGTTCTCCTTGTGCTCACGTTTGATCTGGAATTATGACATTAAATAATAATCTGACACAGGAAATTAAATGCTGCATTCATTAAGTACAATGCACACTACTTACGCATTTAATTTGTCGGCCACTTTTTGCCAGCCATCTTTTCTGGTTTGGGCTGCTTTTGCAGTGTTGCCCCTTGTGCATATTAAATCTTGAAATTCTTCCTATCCTTCGAGTAAAAGGTCCTGCTCCGCTTGTGTGAAAAATGCGGCCATTCTTTGTTTGTTTTCTAGACTCAATATATATGGGCTTTCAATCCAGCTAGACTAATCTACTACACAGCCGCGTTTGAAAAACCGACTTATCCCGGATGAGTTTCACCGGCATTAACTCATCCAAGATGAGGCATCTGATCTTGGATGATTTAAGTGATGTACGGAAAATACCCCCCTGAAGTACTTGGCAGTAAAAGCCTCAATACTTATGAAATGTTTATAATTGTTATTCAGTATACCATAGAAACGTTTAAAAAAAATAAAATAAAATATCTGAAAATACTGAAGCAGCAAAGTTTGCACAACACAACGTTTGGGTCAGTGCCAAAACGTTCGGCCATTACTATAGAAGTGAAGAGTCTTCCGATGTTTAAATTTCTAGTGTTAATATTTTAAAAGGCACCTCCAAATATCACAAACATTACATTGTGCAGAGTGGATTGCGTTGTTTCCTTACCTAAAAATCTTCCAAACATCAGAGGTAATTTTGTTTGCATTCGAGTTTTACTTAGATACACAGCGTATCTAAAGTGTAAGGCTTAGTTTTCACTATTGATTAAATTGGTAACTAATTAATCTATCGATTATTTTGATGATTAATCAGATTTTTTTTATTTTGAAATTTTCTATTAAAAAAATTACTTGACAGAACAATAAGGCAGGTTTGGCACTGTGCAGTCTCCAAAATACGTTATTGCAAAAATATAAATCAGAAAACCTTAAAAAGCACTCATAAGAAAAAAAATACACACACATATATACTGTATATATACAAACATGTATGTATACAAAATGACTAACATTTAATACGTCAGTTCTTATAAATTTTGCAAAGATTTGTATTTTGTAATATTCAAAATTGTTTAAATGAAAGATTATAAAAGGACTCATTTACAATTTAATGAACTAAAATAAAATGTAGAAAATTATACATTTCTTCACCATATCTGCAATGCACTGTTTTTAGTTTATCAGCCAATAGAGCAATTCATTGTTCCCACTAAAGAAAACAAGAATTTCAACATGCTTAGGGCTTAATCTTAATTATTTGGATATAATGTCCAGAGAAAAAGTGATCTGATACAAGACAAATGCAACACTAACAAAACAGAACAAAACCTGAAAGCCAAAACCCAGACTTGACCTGATAACAAATAAAACAGTGCGTCTTTGGCATTTTCAGCTAGGAAGCAACACAAAAAAAAACCAAAAAACAATGAAATAAGCCAATTCCACACAAGGAGAGGTTGAGCACTGATTAAAAAAATAGAACAGGAGAAACTGTTGCAATAATACAGTGTAATTAAATATGCATATTTTACAACAGGATTGTTCAATCACTAAGAAATATGGGAGTATGCTTTTTCTAATTCTTTGGCTGTAAAGTAAATGCCCCATACTGCAATGTGTGTAATATTTAAGTGATCGAATTAGGTACAAATGCGCACACACACGTTACCAGTTGCATGGATTTAAGCAAGCTTTGTTCTCCAGAAAATATACAAAACTTATAGAAATCAACCTTGGAAGGTGTACAACTATATTACAGGGCACAGTGTTATGCACACTCACTCATAGCTATCAATCGAAACAAATACACCAACTGTGAGCTGGAGTCCCTGCAGCAGTGTGGCAGCAGTGTTAGTCACTGTGCTACATTATTTTCTCCTTTTAAATTATTACCAGGCATAAAATAATGAGGTTAAATAAAATATTTTAAAAGGTTTTACTTCTCTGGATACATTTAAAATCTTTGATGAATTTCTACCTATTTGTCCTCAGAGAAAAAAGTACATGTTTTCTCAAAACAAAACTATTTGTACTTTCAAAATCTTTACCTGTCTATTTTTATCCTTCGTGCTCTTTTCCATTCTTGACTAATTATTGAGAGACTAAAGATGTGTTACATAAGATGATTAGGCTTGTTACATAAAGAATTAAAAATCTTAAGCAGTTAATCCTGCAGATATTTCTAGATATTGAAAATGAATTAAGTGTAAAGTCCTGCATGAGAAAAATTTTTTTATATTATATACACATATATATATATATATACACATACATACATATACACATATTTTATATATATGTATGTATATATGTATGTGTATATATATATATATATATATTTTCCAATGGCATGAGAAACACAAATGATAAATTCTATTTACATTGTAAAATTAAAGCAAACAAGTACTGCTAATAGCAACATTTATAATGAGACAATTTTAATATTTTTGCTTACCACACTCTCAGGAACACATCGCAAACAGCACTGACCCACCATTGGATGAAGGTTGCCCACAAAGATTTTTGTGGGATTCAAACTCGATCTGTTTTTTCTGCTCCAAGCCTCCTGGCAATATTGGAAAAAAGAGTCTTTCATTATCACATTTCAGCTTTGTGCCCACTTCGTATTCAAAGGGCTACTTTTACACAAAAATTAAACAGTCTCTTTTTTAGTCAATATACTACACATTACTTTGTATGTCCCCTTTCCCCAGAAGGGACTTTTTCCTACTAATCCGAGCTGGTGCATGCTCATATCTAATTAGAAGAGTGTGAAACAGTATGCTTTATATTCTCTATGTTGAATCATTAAACAAAAAGATTAAAATAGATGGATTCAGGTTAACAACGTTTTCATATTAAAGTGATGTTTTGCTCAAGTGATTAACAACAAAAATCTAAAAACACATGGTGAAAGTGTAAAAATGTAATTTCTTTTCTAATGGCAAATAAAAAACAGAAAAAGAAATATACTAATTTAATCAATGAATTAAGCATCAAGTTAACTCTTTGCAGTCGGAATTTTTTTCCAGCACAGCTGAAGGCTAAATTTTTTGTGAGCGATATCAAAATTCTTTTTATTGCTCAAACTATGTTAAACATACAAATACCAAACGTATAAACACGCTATACATAATTTTAAAATGCATATACCAAGTAAAGCAACAATTGGCACAAATTGATAATTCACACTATTTGCAATACATGTTGAACTGGTAATAATGTTTTTTTTTCAGCCTGTTATTACAGACTACACAGTCTGGCTTGGGCTTCTTATTCTCATAAATGGCTAAAAAATGATGAAACATCTATACTAATAAAAGGCAAAGCCCTCACTGACTCACTCACTCATCACTAATTGTCCAACTTCCCGTGTAGGTGGAAGGCTGAAATTTGGCAGGCTCATTCCTTACAGCTTACTTACAAAAGTTAGGCAGGTTTCATTTCGAAATTCTACGCGTAACGGTCATAACTGAAACCTACTTCCGTATACGGCCATAGCGGGCAGCTCGGTCGCCGTGTGAGGCGGTTGCGTCTTGCGTCTTGTATCATCACGCCTCCCACGTGATTGAGTGCCTGCCCATGTAAGGTAAATATTCGCGGGTGAAGGACTGTGCTTAGCATATTCATAAGTGCGGCTGCTGCGGAAATCAGCACGCCTCTCACGTAATTGACTGCCTGCCCATATAAGGCCATTCTTCGCTGCGGTGTCTTCATTCCTTTTCTTGCTTCGCCAAGGAAGCAGCCTTTTCACATCTTAAACACTGTTTTACTAAACCAACGACATATAAGGCCGTCCTTTTTCCTTGCTTCGCCAAGGAAGCAGCCTTTTTATTTAATCCACGGGTTCGCCGCTGTTTTAATGTTCATTTATTACGATTGTTATAGTTATTGTGTAGGTTTTATTTAATCCACGGGTTCTCCGCTGTTTTATTGTTCATTTATTACGATTGTTATAGTTATTGTGTAGGTTTTATTTAATCCACGGGTTCTCCGCTGTTTTATTGTTCATTTGTTAAGATTATTATAGTTATTGTGTAGGTATTTTACACTTAGTTTACTGTTCAGGTACCCATTTCATTTATTTAATCCGCGGCTTCTCTGCTGTTGTTTTAAGGAACTTCGTGCAGGTGCCGCCAAATACGCCATATAAGGCCGTCCTTTCTCCTTGTTTCGTGGTTCTCTACCGTTTCGTTTATTACGATTGTTATAATTATTGTGTAGGTATTTTATACTTTGTTTACTGATCAAGTACCCATTCCCTTTATTCTTCCAACTGTACCCCTATTAACATGTCTATGGAGGTGATCACCATCAATCAAAGAACTATCACTTACTGAGTGGTGTCCATGCCCCGAGATGGTGCCTGCCTTTTCCATTCTCTGTGTAACATATTGCACGGACACATAAGGCTCACTTTTGATATCCGCAGGGACATTGTGTCTTATGTATTAAATGACTGGGACAGGTTCAAAGTGTGGACTGATGATGGTACAGGAGATAATTATAGTACACAGGAGCACTATAAGACTGAAATGCTCAAGCCCTTCACCTATGGTTCTGCATGTGAGTTGATGGCTGCCGCTGAGTTGTTTGGTTGTCGCTTTCAAGTGTACCAAAATGGCCAAATATTTTACACCTTTGGAGAACCGTCAATGCCTCTTAAACATCTTAGATTCACAGGTAACGATTTGAGTAGTGGACACTTTGATGTTTATGAATATTTCAACTCTCAAAAGATGGATGCGAAGTTATTGATGAAGCCAGTTGTATGCTTATATCGATTGACACATACCGAATGTCAGTTCAACACAAATCCAGCTCGAGCTGATTTTGACAGCAGCAATCCAAGCTGTGAGAACACAGTAAAAAGGAGGCGTATTAGACGTCGTGGTAGATTTTCTGATGCAGCTAGACGGAAGCAACTTCGTGCAGCTGCCGCCAAATACTCGCAGAAAAATCCACAAGTTAATAGGGACGCTGTGGCTAAATACTCGCAAGCACATCCACAAGTTAATAGGGACGCCGTGGCTAAATACTCGCAAGCACATCCACAAGTTAATAGGGACGCCGTGGCTAAATACTCGCAAGCACATCCACAAGTTAATAGGGACGCTGTGGCTAAACACTCGCAAGCACATCCACAACTTAATAGGGACGCTGTGGCTAAACACTCGCAAGCACATCCACAAGTTAATAGGGACGCTGTGGCTAAACACTCGCAAGCACATCCACAAGTTAATAGGGACGCTGTGGCTAAATACTCGCAAGCACATCCACAAGTTAATAGGGACGCTGTGGCTAAATACTCGCAAGCACATCCACAAGTTAATAGGGACGCTGTGGCTAAATACTCGCAAGCACATCCACAAGTTAATAGGGACGCTGTCGCTAAATACTCGCAAGCGAATCCACAAGTTCATAGAGACGCTGTCGCTAAATACACGGAGGTAAATCCACAAGTTAATAGAGCTTCTGTTTCTAGATACGATCCCAATAATGAAAAGCAGCTCATACGAAAACAACAGGTTTGGCTCAAAAAAGCCAATTGTGGATTTGCGTACGACCCAAACATACATTACGAGTCTGACAAAACAGTACACATTGGATCCATGGATGTTCACTGTGACTATTGTCAAGCTCAGAAGTGGAAATGCGAGTCTCCTGGTTTGTGCTGTAACGGTGGTAAAGTCTCTCTCACTCCTTTACGTAAGCTTCCTGACCTTCTTGAGGGCCTGTTAAATGGCGAACATCCTCAAAGTGAGCATTTGTTGAACAATATTCGAAAGTACAACAGCGCATTTCAAATGACGTCATTTGGTGCTAAACAAATCGTTGAGGGAAATTTTATGCCTTCATTTAAAGTTCAGGGACAAGTGTATCACTTGATTGGCAGTCTTTTACCTATGCCGAGTGAGGAACACAAATTTTTGCACATTTATTTTGTCGGGGACGATGAGAAGGAAGCACAAATCCGCTGCGCTAATTTTTCTGGACTTAACATACCCCTGGTCAAGCAATTACAAAAAATGCTCCATGACTGTAACACTTACATCCAGGACTTCCACTCCACAATGGGCAGTATTTCAGATGATGACAAAGACTTCAAAGTTGTCATTCACGCAGACAAAAAACCATTACATGCACACAAAGGCAGATTTAATAAACCCACAGTTCATCAAGTTGGTGTTGTCATCGTTGGGCAAACGTTCAACAATAGAGATATTGTCTTGAAAACCAGAGACAATAAACTACAACGCATTAAGGAAACCCACAGATCCTATGATGCACTTCAATATCCTCTCATGTTCTGCTATGGTGAAGACGGCTATTCTGTGTCTATACCTCAAGTTCATGCTATCAGTAAGTTACCCATGAACAAAACCGTCTCTGCAGCAAACTTCTATTCATACCGGCTTATGATCAGACAACATCATGATAATACTATCCCTTTCTTCCGAACTTTAATTAAATAATTTTTTAGTTGATATGTACGCAAAAATTGAATCCGAAAGACTAAATTATATCAGACTAAATCAGAAAAAACTACGAGCTGAAAATTACGTTCACTTAAAAGATGCTATTGACAAAAACGACACTGATTTAATAGAACTTGGTCAAGCTGTGATATTACCATCTTCCTTCACTGGAGGACCTCGCTATACGCACGAGCGTACACAAGACGCAATGACATACGTACGTCATTATGGCCGCCCTGACTTTTTCATCACATTTACTTGCAATCCTAAATGGCCTGACATCACTGAAATTCTCCTTCCACGTCAAAAACCTCACGATCGCCACGACCTTATCAGTCGTGTATTTCATCTCAATATTCGCAAAATGATAGATTTGCTCACGAAGAGTAACATTTTCGGCTGTACAAATTGCTACATGTACACCATAGAGTGGCAAAAGCGAGGTATTCCCCATGCACACATTCTATTGTGGCTAAAAGATAGGATTAAACCAGCTCTCATCGATCAAGTCATCCGTGCGGAAATTCCTGATCCACAGACTGACCCTACCCTACACAAAATAGTAAAATCCACCATGATTCACGGCCCATGTGGACCTCATAATATCAACTCAGTGCATATTCTGTTGATCATGCAGGGTAAGAAGTACCCGCGTCCGTTCATCTCAGAAACTCAGACCGGAGAAGATGGTTACCCTCAGTACCGCCGGCGCGCACCTGCTGATGGAGGTCATACAATTAACATCAAAGGAGTAGATAATCGACAACAGATGGGTGGTCCCTTATAGTCCTGTGCTGTCCCGCTTCTTCAATGCTCACATCAATGTCGAATTTTGCAGTTGAGTAAAATCAATCAAATACATCTGCAAGTATGTTAACAAGGGAAGTGACCAGGCAGTATTTACAATACAAAATGAAAATGACGAAGTATCTCGATACGAAGCTGGTCGTTACATTAGTAGCTCTGAAGCAGCCTGGCGCATTTTCTGTTTTCGTTCATCTTGAGAACGGACAAAGAATTTATTTCACAGAAGACAACGTTGCCGATAGAGTACACAATCCACCACAAACCACCCTTTTAGCGTTCTTTGACCTTTGTAAACACGATGATTTTGCAAAACAACTTCATTATAATGAAATTCCATCATATTATGTGTGGGCAAACAACATGTTTCGTCGAAGGAAACAGGGCAACCCTGTACCAGGACATTCGGGAGTGAAAAAGGATAATGTACTGGGACGGGTCTATACTGTACACCCGAATAACTCTGAATGCTACCATCTTCGACTGCTGCTTAACAAAATCACAGGTCCCACATCTTTCAAATCTCTCAGAACAGTTGATGGTGTTCTACATCCGACCTATAAGTCAGCCTGCAGGGCACTCGGTTTATTACATGTCGATATCAAATGGGATGAGACCCTACAGGAAGCTGCTCTGTCTCGTTCACCTCAAAAGATCCGTGAACTGTTTGCTGTCATGTTGGTGTTCTGCCAAATGGAAAACCCCTTAAACCTATGGGAAAAACAACGACAGCATAGCAGAAGATATTAGGAAACAGACTGAAAGAGATCATATACAAACAGAAGTCCACCAGTGGTTACATGTGATCTATAACAACTGTCTACAGTTGCTTGAAAACTATGTAATTGGTATTGGAGGTCAATCTCTTCATCATTACGCTTTGCCTTCACCTTTAACAGAACTGGCACAACTTATGTCAAATCCCGAGTACTTGAAAGAGACATCTTACAACACCTCGCAATTGGCCAATATAGTCACAAATAACGAGCGGTTGCTAAATAGTGACCAAAAGTCAGTTTATGACCAAATCATGAGCAGCGTTACGTCAGCCACTGGCACAGTGTTTTTCCTTGATGCTCCAGGAGGAACTGGTAAGACATTCCTAATAAACCTTCTCCTTGCAAAAATCCGAGCAAAACGTAACATTGCCATAGCTGTGGCTTCTTCTGGCATTGCTGCAACTCTTCTAGAGGGTGGCAGAACTGCTCATTCTGCTTTCAAGCTGCCTCTGAACCTCAACCATACTGAATCCCCCATGTGTAACATATCAAAGCAGAGCAACATGGCTGAAGTGCTGCGACATTGTCAGTTTATTGTCTGGGATGAATGCACTATGGCACACAGAGCAGGTATTGAGGCTTTAGCCAGGACCCTCCAAGACATCCGAAACACCAACAAACTTATGGGAGGCTTGACAGTGTTACTGGCTGAAGACTTCCGCCAAACCCTACCAGTCGTGCCCAGAGGAACATGATGAAGTTAAAGCATCTCTGAAATCTTCATACCTATGGCCACAAATCAATGTTGTTACTTTAAAAATAAACATGAGAGTTCATTTGAAAGGCGACAAAAAAGCCGAAGAGTTCTCTGCTCTTCTGATGAGTATAGGTGATGGCACCTTCATACAAGAAAATCGTAAAATAAATATTCCTACAAATCTCGGTCTCATCGTGAATACCTTACAAAGCCTTCTTCAAAATGTTTACCCTGATCTACGAAATCTCCACCAAAATGACGTGTCATGGTTAAGAAAGAGAGCTATTCTGACACCAAAAAATGACATGACAACGACTATAAACCACATTTTACTTCAAGAACTACCTTCACAACCAAAAACATATCAATCTGTTGATTCAGTTGTAGAAGTAGAAGACGCGATACATTATCCGATAGATCTTCTCAACAGTCTAAATCCTCCAGGCACTCCAGAGCATAATCTCATTTTGAAGGTTGGGGCACCAATAATGTTACTGAGAAACTTACAGTCATGGCACGAGACTTCAGGTCACATCTCTACAAAACACCCTAATTGAAGCAACTATTTTTACTGGTAGTGCCTCAGGTGACACAGTTTTTATTCCTCGCATCCCCGTTATACCATCTAATCTCCCATTTCAATTCAAACGCGTTCAATTTCCAGTAATGCTCTGCTTCGCAATGACAATTAATAAGTCTCAAGGACAAACACTACAAAAGGTTGGCATTGATTTGAGGCAGGATTGCTTTTCACATGGCCAACTATATGTTGCATGCTCAAGAGTAAGCTCAGCGCACAGCTTGGTCATATTACAACCGGAGGGACGAACTGACAACGTGGTATACAAAGAGATCCTTAACAAATAATTTTTTGTATATTTTCCCTCAGTTTAAAAATGTTTACTTTTTTCTTAATTAAAATATTCAGCCAGTATTTCGCCACTGCGAAGCGCAGGTATTTTGCTAGTACACTAATATTGCTTACTTCAGGTTAGGAGCATTTCAGCAGAACTCTATTCCCATTTTGTACTGATAGATATAACTCCTTAACTGACAGAATTCGAGTCATCAACAATATCCAAAACATCTTCTACAGAGTTATTTATTTTGACTAGAGCAATGGCTGGTATATAAAGCCATGCAGTAAAGAAAATTAATGCCTGAAGTGTGTGGAACTCTGTTTAACTTTGCGGTCTTCTTGGAGACAAAACCAAACAATACAGGCTTGGCCACTTTTCTCAACACTGAGCCTCCTAAATCTACCCACACCATACACTGTTTATGTCAACTTTTGTCAAAACCCGCCTTGAAAGAGTTAAACCACTCTTTGCTTCAGAAAAGCACAGGTGAAGGTGATATTTTCTATACAGTACTTCTTTACAAAGTTATCCCCAATAGTTCCAACAGGAGCATTCTTTTCATGGAATGCTACATTAAGATCAATTATGAGAACTACCTGACTTAACTGTGTACATTAAATTATGCAAATTTATGAAACATTTCATTGGACGGTTCTCCTTTTTTCTGCAGCACAGTGAACATTAAATGCAGGTCAAGTATATATTTCTTCCTGCTATTTTAGCATAATATTCAGCATTTCCTCAAATCACTGATAAATAACTGATATTACAGTATTTAACACACTATATACAAATTCTTAACTGAACATAGCATCCAAAGTATATGGAAAACAAGTTCTGTTTAGATAAAACAGACACTACAGCTCCTTAAAACCACAGCCACCAATATCAGAAACATACTACCAGAAAGAACTCTGAACATTTCTGACTGGAATTTAATGGCTGGCTACCACAAATTAATGTATTTAACATGCCCATGGTCCTGGCAATTGTCCTAGTCAATCCTTTTCCCACTTTTTTTTTTTCTTATATTATGATCCTCTAACTGAATTGTATTTTAACCAAATGTATTTTACCACAATTGTTAAACTGCTAATATTTGTGAAAGCCAGCATAAAGTGTGATCTTGAATAATCATAATTGATAAGACATTTTAATAATTCACAAAATTTAGACAAAACTGAAGAAATCAAAACCATGACAGTAACCTGTACATTTATAAATGACATTTTTTTCCTAGATGACAAAGGACTCTAAGTAGTCTGGTTTTAATGATGCACAAGTACAGCAGAAAATGATATTATAAGGGTTTTTATGTTGAGGTGGACGGGTAAAACAGCCCACATGTGTATTAGAAACTATTCTTAAAAACGTCTTTAAAAGTTTCTGGTCAACAGTGTTCTTGAAACAGTAAATTGTTCATTAGACTCTGGAATTTTCCCAAATTCTTTCAAAACTGCTATAATTAAGCCTCTGCTCAAAAGAAAAAACACCTAGATTGTTCTCCGATTTATCTTTTTACTGTAAAATTCTAGAAAAAGAGTTATTCAGCAGTTAACTGATTATTTGAATAAAAATGTTATTCTTAAAAATTATCAGTCAGATTTAGATTAAATCAAAGTACTAACACAGTTCTAGTTAAATTAGTAAATGATTTGTGAATTAATGCAGATGCAAATAAATATCTATACTTGTTCTGCTAGACTTGACTGCAGGATTCAATACTATTGATCATGATATTCCTATAAACCACCTTAGCCAGTGGGTTCTATATAGTGTACCACAGGGATCAGTTTAGGGGCTATTATTATTTTCACTGTAAATGCTTCTGCTTGGCCAGATTATTTCAAACTACAATGTAAATTACCATAGCTATGCTAATGACACACCGCTTTATTTATCCACTGCGCCTGATTACCCGGAGGCCTTAAGCCCTTTGGATCCAGTGCCTTACTAGTATGACAGAATGAAACAGGATGAATTTCCTTAAACTAAACAAAGAAAAACATTTCAAAATTCCTGTTTCCTTATGTACCAAATCTCAATCTTAGATCTGCAAATTCTGGTGTGCTCTTTGTTCCAAGATCTAAGCATAAAATAACTGGTGAGGCAGCTTTCTCTTCTTTTGCACATAAAATCAGGAATAATTTACCCACAGAAAAACACCAAGCTAAATAGGAGAAACTTTTCAAAAAAAAAAAAAAAAACAACCCATCTTTCACCTGAACTTAACATCAAACTGTCTCTACTTAATGTGTTGCCACGTACACATGCCTTAGTCAAATGCAGATGTATACTGTGTATTTTATATATATATATATATATATATATATATATATATATAATGTCATAAAATTAGAATATCATGACGAAGTTGATTTATTTCAGTAATTCCATTCAAAAAGTGAAACTTGTATATTAGATTCATTCATTACACACAGACTGATGCATTTCAAATGTTTATTTCTTTTAATGTTGATGATAACTGACAAATAATGAAAGTCCCAAATTCAGTATCTCGGAAAATTAGAATATTGTGAAAAGACTCAATATTGAAGACACTTGGTGCCACACTCTAATCAGCTAATTAACTCAAAACACCTGCAAAAGCCTTTAAATGGTCTCTCAGTCTAGTTCTGTAGGCTACACAATCATGGGGAAGACTGCTGACCTGACAGTTGTCCAAAAGACGACCATTGACACCTTGCACAAGGAGGACAAGACAAAAAAGGTCATTGCTAAAGAGGCTGGCTGTTCACAGTGCTCTGTGTCCAAGCACATTAATAGAGAGGCGAAGGGAAGGACAAGATGTGGTAGAAAAAAGTGTACAAGCAATAGGGATAACCGCACCCTGGAGAGGATTGTGAAACAAAACCCATTCAAAAATGTGGGGGAGATTCACAAAGAGTGGACTGCAGCTGGAGTCAGTGCTTCAAGAACCACCACGCACAGACATATGCAAGACATGGGTTTCAGCTGTCGCATTCCTTGTGTCAAGCCACTCTTGAACAAGAGACAGCGTCAGAAGTGTCTCGCCTGGGCTAAAGACAAAAAGGACTGGACTGCTGCTTTCTGATGAAAGTAAATTTTGCATTTCCTTTGGAAATCAAGGTCCCAGAGTCTGGAGGAAGAGAGGAGAGGCACAGAATCCACGTTGCGTGAGGTCCAGTGTAAAGTTTCCACAGTCAGTGATGGTTTGGGGTGCCATGTCATCTGCTGGTGTTGGTTCATTGTGTTTTCTGAGGTCCAAGGTCAACGCAGCCGTCTACCAGGAAGTTTTAGAGCACTTCATGCTTCCTGCTGCTGACGAACTTTATGGAGATGCAGATTTCATTTTCCAACAAGACCTAGCACCTGCACACAGTGCCAAAGCTACCAGTACCTGGTTTATGGACCATGGTATCCCTGTTCTTGATTGGCCAGAAAACTCGCCTGACCTTAACCCCATAGAAAATCTATGGGGTATTGTGACAAGGAAGATGCAATACGCCAGACCCAACAATTCAGAAGAGCTGAAGGCCACTATCAGAGCAACATGGTCTCTCATAACACCTGAGCAGTGCCACAGACTGATCGATTCCATGCCACGCCGCTTTGCTGCGGTAATCCAGGCCAAAGGAGCCCAAACTAAATATTGAGTGCTGTACATGCTCATACTTTTCATGTTCATACCTTTCAGCTGGCCAACATTTCTAAAAATCCTTTTTTTGCATTGGTCTTAATTGATATTCTAATTTTCCGAGATACTGAATTTGGGACTTTCATTAGTTGTCAGTTATAATCATCAACATTAAAAGAAATAAACATTTGAAATACATCAGTCTAATATCAAATATACAAGTTTCACTTTTTGAATGGAATTACTGAAATAAATCAACTTTGTCATGATATTCTAATTTTATGACCAGCACCTGTGTATATATATATATATATATATATATATATATATATATAAGCTGCGGAGCTGATCGCACCTCCAGAGAATACAGACGCCCCTGGGAAAACCCCTGAAAAACATTGACAGACTACTGTTCAGACTACCATTCCAGCGTATGATGGATCAGACATTGCCTCCACATTCTGAATATTCTGGGGCGTATCTTGATGATGTGGTGATTTTTAGCAATGATTGGCAATCGCATTTAGAACGTCTTCAGGCTGTCCTTGATAGCCTGAAACAAGCTGGGTTGACTGCTAACCCTAACAAATGTAAACTAGGTATGTCTGAGACTCATAATCTAGGTTACTCCATGGGCAGGGGTTTACTTCGTCCACAATTAAGAAAAATAGAAGAGGTGCTCGCTTACCCACGTCCTAAAACGCAGAAACAGGTATGCGCTTTTCTGGGGCTAGCGGGTTATTACAGAAGATTCATCCCTGACTTTGCAAATAGGGCTGATCCTCTCTGAAAGCTATATATATATATATATATATATATATATATATATATATATATATATATACACACATATACATATACACACACACACTAGGGGTGGCGGTATGACCAAAATTCTATATCACGGTATTTTTCTAAATTATCCTGGTTTCACGGTATTTGACGGTATTTTTTTCAAATGCATCAGTGGATGTTAAACACATTTTCCACTGCAATTACTAGCTAAGAATAACCTATTCCACTGTCAAGAGCATTGTACATTGTACAAAAAAAACATTTTAATGTGCACACAAGTATTAATACAGGTTTGCATTTCCCCATAAAGTGATACTTTTCAAGGGGGTGGCACTAATGAAGAGAAGGAAATCACATTGCATGACAGATGCAGTCAAAATATAGAACCTTTTTATTTAACAAATTTTGCAAAAACTTAAATTATAATTTTGACAACATATTTTCAACCATCCAAAGAGGTATTTAGACTTAGGAAAATATCCAGACATGCTTATCAAAAGTTGTATTGCACTGAACATGTCCTAGAAAAGGAATAAATAAATTTTTTTTGTAAACCAACTACACTTTCTGTTAATGTTAACAATCTCTGTCCACTGACACGTTAAAGTGACTTTTTAAACAACTTTACCATCATTAAACTGCATAATATTTAAACTAATAAATAATAACAATAAAATAAATAATTGTATTATTACTGATAGTTGCACTGTTACTTCAAGGCTTCAAAAGCCCAGGTGCATTACACAGTATTCACCAAATTAAAATAAAATAAAACAAGTGCAATCTTGGTGATGACATCTTTACCAACTTAACTATCATTTAGGCAAACTGCATTAATATGGACCTTGCTTCAAGCTAAGCTATATACATAAATAATACAACTGCAACTTGCATTGATAATTGTATTTGTGGTATAGCCCTACGGAATCGTATTAGGGCCACTGTGAAGAAAAAAAAAATACGGACACGGAAGAAGAAAAAAAAACTATACGTCGAGAATAAAGTCGACATTTCCACTTTATTCTCGCCGTTTATGTCGAGATTAAAGTCGACATTTCCACTCTATTCTCATAGTTTACTTTATAATTAAAGTAGAATGTCGTAAACTAAACTTCATCCTAAAATCATTGTTTAATTTACTAGATTTTCTCAAACCCTGTCATAAGTTAATGTAGCACATTAAATGCTTTGTGTTGTGTTCCCCGACCCAGTTGTTAATCACTACACTCCTTAAACTGACTTCCTCCGCACTAATAGACAGCGATCACCATACAGAATCCATTCACTGTATGATATTCCTGCTCTCTGAACATTTAGAATTTATATCAAGTATTTATCTTGGCATTCTAAATGTTCAGAGAGCATGAATATCATGTGAATGGATTCTGTGCGGCGATCGTTGCCTTTGCCTCCTCTTAGTGCAGAGGAAGTCAGTTTAAGAAGCTCGGGGAACACTTAACACAAAGCATTTAATGTGCTATATAACATGACGGGGTTTGAGAAAATCTAGTAAATTAAATATTCATTTTACGATGAAGTTTAGTTTACAATGTTCTACTTTAATGACAAAGTACGAGAATAAAGTCAACATGTCGTCACAATATTACACAGTACCAGGTACATTACACTGTATTGAAAAATAAAACAAGTACAACTTGGCTTGCAGTATTATCCAGTAGTATAGAAACAGTATTTACACATCTGACCTTTTAAAACTAAAGCATCTCCAGGCGACAAGACGTGACTGCTTTTATTCGGCTCTCTGTCCATTTTCACCGCGCGGCATACCTATGCTACCGCCCACTATTTGGTGGTGTAGCAGTGAAAAAGAGCCCTAAGTGCAACAAATCTGTGTTTAGCGGTGTAGCAGTGAAAAAGGTCCCCACTTGAACAGTTTCCCGCTGCGCCACGTTCCGAACGTCGTTTAGGCAATTTAAACCGGTGTTGCAGTATAAGAAAAATCCATATAATAAAAAAAAAAATAAAAAACGGTTTTCGGTATGAACCGGTATACCGCCCAGCACTAATACACACACACATACATACATACATACATACATACACATATATATTACATACACACACACCACTTAGGTCCATAAATATTTGGACACACAACTTTTTTCTAATTTTGGTTCTGTACATTACCACAATGAATTTTAAATGAAACCACTCAGATGCAGTTAAAGTGCAGCCTTTCAGCTATAATTCAGTGGGGTGAACAAAACGATTGCATAAAAATGTGAGGCAACTAAAGCATTTTTTTAACACAATCCCTTCATTTCAGGGGCTCAAAAGTAATTGGACAATTGACTCAAAGGCTATTTCATGGGCAGGTGTGGGCAAGTCTGTCGTTATGTCATTATCAATTAAGCAGATAAAAGGCCTGGAGTTGATTTGAGGTGTGGTGCTTGCATGTGGAAGATTTTGCTGTGAACAGACAACATGCGGTCAAAGGAGCTCTCCATGCAGGTGAAAGAAGCCATCCTTAAGCTGCAAAAACAGAAAAAAAACATCAGAGAAATTGCTACAATATTACAAGTGGCAAAATCTACAGTTTGGTACATCCTAAGAAAGAAAGCAAGCACTGGTGAACTCAGCAACGCAAAAAGATCTGGACGTCCACGGAAGACAATAGTGGTGGATGATCGAGGAATCATTTCCATGGTGAAGAGAAACCCCTTCACAACAGCCAACCAAGTGAACAACACTCTCCAGGGGGTAGGCGTATCGATATCCAAGTCTACCATAAAGAGAAGACTGCATGAAAGTAAATACAGAGGGTGCACTGCAAGGTGCAAGCCACTCATAAGCCTCAAGAATAGAAAGGCTAGATTGGACTTTGCTAAAGAACATCTAAAAAAGCCAGCACAGTTCTGGAAAAAACATTCTTTGGACAGATGAAACCAAGATCAGCCTCTACCAGAATGATGGCAAGAAAAAAGTATGGAGAAGGCATGGAACAGCTCATTATCCAAAGCATACCACATCATCTGTAAAACACGGTGGAGGCAGTGTGATGGCTTGGGCGTGCATGGCTGCCAGTGGCACTGGGACACTAGTGTTTATTGATGATGTGACACAGGACAGAAGCAGCCGAATGAATTCTGAGGTGTTCAGAGACATACTGTCTGCTCAAATCCAGCTAAATGCAGTCAAACTGACTGGGCGGCGTTTCATGATACAGATGGACAATGACCCAAAACAAAGCCAAAGCAACCCAGGAGTTTATTAAAGTAAAGAAGTGTAAAATTCTTGAATGGCCAAGTCAGTCACCTGGGGCCTCATGTATAAACAGTGCGTACGCACAGAAATATTGCGTACGAACTTTTCCATGCTCAAATCGCGATGTATAAAACCTAAACTTGGCATAAAGCCACGCACATTTCCACGGTACCTCATACCCTGGCGTACGCAATTTCTCCGCTCAGTTTTGCAGACTGTGGTCACCCTTTCTTTCTTAGATCCACATTCCTGACGCGGCTTTATAAATACACTGAAACTAACTGTATATTGTTTATTAGTGTAATGCATCTGATTGTAATTAACCTGCAGCAATATAATGGTCCAGGGAATAGCCATAGTATTCCAAATACCATAACTATTTTAGCGTTGTTACTCTCACTGCATCATCTTCTTTCAGCTGCTCCCATTCAGGGTTGCCACAGCAGATCATCTTTTTCCATATTACTCTCACTGCACCACTCGGAGTATTTATATCACTGTATCTGAGTGGGAAATCACAGCAGCAGCTGATTGGAAAGAGAATTATCGGTATACAGCATGAAGCAGACACTGCCTCAGCCAAGGCAAAACACTTCAGAGACTTTCCTGTACGGACTTCGCGGTTTAGAAAAAAATTTCATCCCAAGAACTATAAAATGCACTCAATCAGTCCATCAAGTGATCCTTGTAGAACTGTTTGAACTTATAAGTACAATTATCTCACTGTAAACTTGCACTACAGTTATAATATTGCACAACCTGCACCACTTTATAAAGCGCGTATTTACATATGATGATGATATTTTTAAAATGAAATGCAGCAAAATATGTTGATTATATTATACAGATAAAACTTTAACTTCATTTAAATAATCTGTATTGTTAATAATTAAACGTGAGGACACGGTGCCGCAGCGCTAGCTAGTTTAGGGATTGTTCCTGCATTGCGTTGTATTCTTGCTGGTGCTGAAACGACACTGGAAGGATAGACGGATAGAATAATTAAACATGTACTACTAAGATATTTCAATGTTCCTTAAAAGTTTTGAAGAATCGGCGTTCTAAGCTTACAAATGGCTTCACGTCTATTACAGAGCTGATTGTGTGGCAATTGGGTATTTGGAGAAAGAAAAGTAAGGACAGGAATTGGAGGTTAGTACGTTTGAAAGAGACAGTACTTCTGTAATAAATTATTTCATCGAAGGTCGCGCATGGCGCAGCAACCCTCTTGCGTGAGACATGAACAAGCAATGCACCAACGTGTTCATGTTTAATAACATGCTTTCATTCCTATCATCATGAAAAAGGTATAACGTATACATCTCAGTATTTTAATTATTCAGAGAGCTTTAATATCACGAATGTAATGGATTATGTGTCCTGTCGGAGAAAGAGAAAGCCCGTTTAAGAAGCAGGTAGTGATTCACACACAGAGCACATAGAAGATCAAATACAGAACAAAGCATT